>NC_084742.1:23433938-23451438 GCF_033978785.1 Entelurus aequoreus | reverse complement strand
CATATATACACATACATACATATATTTACATATATACACATACATACATATATATACATATATACACATACATACACATACATACACATATATATATATATATATATATATATATATATATATATATATATATATATATATATATATATATATATATATATATATATATATATATATATACTAGGGGTGTAACGGTACACAAAATTTTTGGTTCAGTACTTACCTCGGTTTAGAGGTCTCGGTTCGGTTAATTTTTGGTACAGTAAGAAAACAATAAATTATAAATTTTTTGGTTATTTATTTACCAAATTTGCAAAATCTTCCACCAAAAATATTTTTCTTAGTGGAATATTTGATGTGAAGTAATCGGAACATTGGATAGGTCAATAGTTAATAATAACATTGATTTTGATTCAATATTATGTTTTGAGCAATGACAGTTTGAAAGAAAAAAAAAACAGCTTTGTTTTATTAGTCAACATTGCGACTTTTTCTAAATTACATTTAACCTTTAAGCTTTTTTATTTCACTTTTGTTATGTTTTTGTTTATTTTAATAGTATTTTAAGAATGTGCCGTGGGCCTTTAAAACATTAGCTGTGGGCCGCAAATGGCATCCGGGGCACACTTTTGACACCCCTGCTATAGATAATAAAAAATGTAATCTGATAAATCTATCGATAAAAAGCAGAACCTGGCGACGCATGCGCGTTTATCATAACTCTCTCGCTCTCTCTGTCTCTGCCCCTCCCTCACGAATGCTGCTGCGGGCACAATTTGCTTTGTATTTAACCCCTTCTTAACCCTGAACGTACATTGAAAATACACGCAACCCTAACTCAAAATGCCGGACATTTGAGGCTTTTAAGAAACTCCGCCGGACAGCTCCGCAAAAGAGGACATGTCCGGTGAAAAGAGGACGTATGGTCAGTCTATCGTAGCCCGGTCGTGCCAGCATGCCGTGTGTTGTGCCTCGGTGTGCATTGTTTACACAACGTGCGTTACGCTACTTAATATGTCTGTGTGGAAACTCGTTTGGTACACCTCCGAACTGAACCGAAACCCCCGTACCGAAACGGTTCAATACAAATACACGTACCGTTACACCACTAATATATACACACTTACTGTATATATACTGTTTATACAGTATATATATATATACTTGATCACCCACACACCACGCTTTTTTTCAGGGGTCGTGCAAAAACAATGTTGCACATTTAAAGTTCCGGGCACTCCATAAGGTCCGGGTTTAATACATTTTTATTAGTTACGCTCAAACAATTTTTCTAATCAAATAAATTGATTAATCGTTTCAGCCCTAGCTGAAACATTACAAAGAAATAAAGGTTTACATTATGTCTACATGGATACACGTATAACTTCCTGAGTGGACCAGAATGCAACACATAGACACTTTCATTTATTCACTCATCGCCAACGGCTAAGATGTGACTTCTAGAGGCAATCGGCAAGCAGCGTACTGCATACATCAGACACGCAGTGTCTAATGTAGAGTAAACAAGCAGAAATGGCTGAATGAGGGAAGTCAAAACAGATGCATTAGCCCCACTACAAGAGTGAATTTCACAGGAGGCACTTGCCTAGATTTAGGACATTAATGAACAGTTGACCCACAGGACTTTAGACACCAACCATGAGAGGTCAGATTGCACTGTAGAGACTTAGCAGGTTCTGCCTGAGCACACAAGATGACTAAGGTGTGTGGTTTTCTGGCCTTAGGGCTCATAGCAGAGAGTGGATAGATCCTTGTAGGCACACCTCATTATCAACATGCCGATACCTCACAGTTTCAACTCCCCTTCCAAAAGCCGCTGGCTAATGCAATGACAAAAAATATATGCTCCAACCCTAGCTGAAAACAAAATAAAAAATTGGATCATAATCCACCATTGGGGTTACTATACCTAGCAAATATATCTACAAGGGAACTCTCCTGAAGGAATCAATAAAGTACTATCTATCTATCTATCTATCTATCTATCTATCTATCTATCTATCTATCTATCTATCTATCTATCTATCTATCTATCTATCTATCTATCTATCTATCTATCTATCTATCTATCTACAACTCCTTGACAGACAGGTATTGTTTGACTGCGGCAACAGGATTTGCAATGCAATTTTTAAATGACCATTACTCTAAATCAGGGGTGCCTTTTAGGTCGATCACAGGGTGTCAGTCAATAGCCAAGCATAAAAAAAAAATACAGACCTCACTTGATTGACGTAAAAGGCATCCGAGGATCTTGTTAGATGACGATTATGAAGAGAAAAAGATGACCAGCAGAAACGCAAGAAACACTTTATGTTACCACTCTCTCTTGCCAAACGCCTGCTGTCAAAAGTGTAAAGACCAACCACACAGTTCCTGTTTTTTCAATAAAAGCTCCATCCTGCCTGCACAAACAAGGGTCTCAGAAAACTAGCACATATAAGCTAACGAGCTACAAAGTTGCCTCTGATGTACTTCTTGTAAAGGGTATACAAAGGAATATGGCAGCTGGACAGATAAGAAGCTGTGTTGATATTAATCTCCCTCCTGACATATTAATGTACTTGCTATTTCCTACTCTTAGCTGGTTACTCTCTGCGTTAACACAGTTCCAGTCAGACTTCTGTTTAAGTGCACAAAGCACTTTTTCTTTTGTTGTTTCACTTCTTCACGTTCAAGCTAGCTTAATGGTTAGTATGGTTTCTTGTCTACTCCTGTTATATTTTGCTCTGTGTATGTAATTATTTAAAGGCCTACTGAAATGAATTTTTTTTATTTAAACGGGGATAGCAGATCTATTCTATGTGTCATACTTGATCATTTCGCGATATTGCCATATTTTTGCTGAAAGGATTTAGTATAGAACAACGACGATAAAGATTGCAACTTTTGGTATCTGATAAAAAAAAGGCTTGCACCTACCGGAAGTAGCGTGACGTAGTCAGTTGAACATATACGCAAAGTTCCCTATTGTTTACAATGATGGCCGCATGAAGTGAGAGAGATTCGGACCGAGAAAGCGACAATTTCCCCATTAATTTGAGCGAGGATGAAAGATTTGTGGATGAGTAAAGTGCAAGTGAAGGACTAGTGGGGAGTTGAAGCTATTCAGATAGGGAAGATGCTGTGAGAGCCGGGGGTGACCTGATATTCAGCTGGGAATGACTACAACAGTAAATAAACACAAGACATATATATACTCTATTAGCCACAACACAACCAGGCTTATATTTAATATGCCACAAATTAATCCTGCATAAAAACACCTGCGTGTTTGTTATGCTAGCTCCTAGCTCCTCTGCTAGCTCCTAGCTCCATAGAACACGCCAATACAATTCAAACACCTGATCAACACACACAATCACTCAGCCCAAAAGACCGTTTACCTAACCCAAGGTTCATAAAGCTTATATATTTTTAAAAAGTTACGTACGTGACGCGCACATACGGTCAAGTTATCGAATGTTTAGCAGCCAAGGCTGCATACTCACGGTACCTGATATTCAGCTGGGAATGACTACAACAGTAAATAAACACAAGACATATATATACTCTATTAGCCACAACACAACCAGGCTTATATTTAATATGCCACAAATTAATCCTGCATAATAACACCTGCGTGTTTGTTATGCTAGCTCCTAGCTCCTCTGCTAGCTCCTAGCTCCATAGAACACGCCAATACAATTCAAACACCCGATCAACACACACAATCACTCAGCCCAAAAGACCGTTCACCTAACCCAAGGTTCATAAAGCTTATATATTTTTAAAAAGTTACGTACGTGACGCGCACTTACGGTACGGTACGTGTTATGCTAGCTCCTAGCTCCTCTGCTAGCTCCTAGCTCCATAGAACACGCCAATACAATTCAAACACATGATCAACACACACAATCACTCAGCCCAAAAGACCGTTCACCTAACCCAAGGTTCATAAAGCTTATATATTTTAAAAAAGTTACGTACATACGCAAAAAAAAGCCAAAGCTGCATACTCACAGTAGCACGTCTGCGTCTTTGTCATCCAAATCAAAGTAATCCTGGTAAGAGTCTGTGTTGTCCCAGTTCTCTACAGGCGTCTGTGTATCCAAATCAAAAGTCCTCCTGGTTAGAGTCTCTGTTATCCGAGTTCTTCCATCTTGACTGCATCTTTCGGGAATGTAAACAAAGAAGCGCCGGCTGTGTACTGTTGTGGCTGACTACGTTCGAAAAATACGTCCATTTCGCACCGACAACTTTCTTCTTTGCTTGCTTGGCTTCCTTCTCCATAATGCAATGAACATGATTGAAACAGATTCACGAACACAGATGTCCAGAATACTGTGGAATTATGAAATGAAAACAGAGCGTTTTCGTATCGGCTTCAATGTGGAAGGCATACCCGTGTTCGTCGGGCTACGTCACGCGCATACGTCATCCTCAGAGGCGTTTCGAACCGGAAGTTTAGCGGCAAATTTAAAATGTCACTTTATAAGTTAACCCGGCCGTATTGGCATGTGTTATAATGTTAAGATTTCATCATTGATATATAAACTATCAGACTGCGTGGTCGGTAGTAGTGGGTTTCAGTAGGCCTTTAAACCTACACTAATAATAAATATTTGGACATTTTGGCCTTCGATTCGATTATGAATCCCAGTGTATGAGCCAGAATTAGGGGTTTTAGTAGCAATGTGTGTGTGTGTGTGTGTGTGTGTGTGTGTGTGTGTGTGTGTGTGTGTGTGTGTGTTTTGGGGTGGATTGAGGGGGTTTGTTATGGCTGTGTTATTCACTGGACAGGAAATATTTAAGGATGTGCAATCACCTGTATTATTGCCATTATTTTTTGGAGACCAAATTAACCACTGATGTAATGATAATACATAATAATAATGCATTTATATTCTTTCAAATGCAAGAAACGTGTTCGCGTTATATGTACAGTATATGTAAATGGTTAGACTGACGTTTGCCTCATTTTTACACATGAATGGGGAAAGCTGATGTTTTGTATTATTTGTATACGTAAATGGACAGACAAGGGATTGTATTAATTGTCAGCATATGTGAATAGACAGACAGCTGTTTGCCTCATTTCAAATGTGAATAGAAAAACTGATGTTTGTATAAGTTGAAAACGTGAATGGACAGAAACGTGTTCGCATTATATGAACAGTATATGTAAATGGATAGAATGATGTTTTCCTAATTTTTACACATGAATGGGGAAGCCGGTGTTTGTATTATTTGTATATGTGAATAGACAAATAAGGGATTTCACTATATGTACAGCATATGTGAATAGACAGACAGCTGTTTGCCTCTTTTTTTTACATGTGAATAGAAAAACTGATGTTTGTATAAGTTGAAAACGTGAATAGACAGAAACGTGTTTGCATTATATGTACAGTATATGTAAATGGATAGATTGATGTTTAACTCGTTTTTACACATGAATGGGGAAAGCTGATGTTTGTATTATTTGTATATATGAATGGACAGACAAGTGATTATTAAAGGCCTACTGAAACCCACTACTACCGACCACGCAGTCTGATAGTTTATATATCAATGATAAAATCTTAACATTGCAACACATGCCAATACGGCCGGGTTAACTTATAAAGTGCAATTTTAAATTTCCCGCCACACTTCCGGTTGAAAACGTCTATGTATGATGACATATGCGCGTGACGTCACGGCGGCAACGGAAGTATTGGTACCCAATGTGTAACCATACAAAAAGCTCTGTTTTCATCGAAAAATTCCACAGTATTCTGGACATCTGTGTTGGTGAATCTTTTGCAATTTGTTTAATGAACAATGGAGACTGCAAAGAAGAAAGCTGTAGGTGCGATCGGTGTATTAGCGGCGGACTACAGCAACACAACCAGGAGGACTTTGAGTTGGATAGCTGACGCGCTACCGTGAGTACAGCTTTGGCTTCCAAACATTTGATCGCTTGCCCGTACGTGCGTGTCGCTATGTGCATGTCACGTCCGTAACTTTGGGGAAATAATGTTTCTTGCCGACTCTGATGGCGGCCGGGGTGTCGTCGAAAGCTACAACGCCCGCCGCCGCTCCGTAGCTAAGTTAGCTTCAATGGCGTCAATAGCAACAGCATTGTTAAGCTTCGCCAAGCTGGAAATTATTAACCGTGTATTTACATGTCCACGGTTTAATAGTATTGTTGATCTTCTGTCTATCCTTCCAGTCAGGGGTTTATTTCTTTTGTTTCTATCTGCATTTGAGCCCGATTCTATCACGTTAGCTCTGTAGCTAAAGAGCTTCGCCGATGTATTGTCGTGGAGATAAAAGTCACTGTGAATGTCCATTTCGCGTTCTCGACTCTCATTTTCAAGAGGATATAGTATCCGAGGTGGTTTAAAATACAAATCCGTGATCCACAATAGAAAAAGGAGAAAGTGTGGAATCCAATGAACTCTTGTACCTAAGTTACGGTCAGAGCGAAAAAAAGATACGTCCTGCACTGCACTCTAGTCCTTCACTCTCACGTTCCTCATCCACAAATCTTTCATCCTCGCTCAAATTAATGGGGTAATCGTCGCTTTCTCGGTCCGAATCTCTCTCGGTCCGAATCTCTCTCGCTGCATTGTAAACAATAGGGAAATGTGAGCAGCCCTATCCCCTGTGACGTCACGCTACTTCCGGTATAGGCAAGGCTTTTTTTTTATCAGCGACCAAAAGTTGCGAACTTTATCGTCGATGTTCTCTACTAAATCCTTTCAGCAAAAATATGGCAATATCGCGAAATGATCAAGTATGACACATAGAATGGATCTGCTATCCCCGTTTAAATAAAGAATTTTCATTTCAGTAGGCCTTTAATTGTCAGCATATGTGAATAGACAAACAGCTGCTTGCCAAGTTTGTGCATGTGAATAGAAAAACTGATGTTTGTATTAGTTGAAAACGTGAATAGACAGAAACGTGTTTGCATTATATGTACAGTATATGTAAATGGATAGATTGATGTTTGCCTCATTTTTACACATGAATGGGGAAAGCTGATGTTTGTATTATTTGTATACGTGAATGGACAGACAAGTGATTATATTAATTGTCAGCATATGTGAATAGACAGACAGCTGTTTTCCTCATTTTAAATGTGAATAGAAAAACTGATGTTTGTATAAGTTGAAAACGTGAATGGACAGAAACGTGTTCGCATTATATGTACAGTATATGTAAATGGATAGACTGATGTTTGCCTCATTTTTACACATGAATGGGGAAAGCTGATGTTTGTATTATTTGTATATATGAAAACTATATACTTTGTCTGTTAGCAAAATTTTGCAATCACAACCAAAAGCAATAAATTATGTTAAAGGCCTACTGAAACCCACTACTACCGACCACGCAGTCTGATAGTTTATATATCAATGATGAAATCTTAACATTGCAACACATGCCAATACGGTTAGATTAGTAAAGTGAAATTTTAAATTTCCCGAGAAATATCCTGCTGAAAACGTCTCGGTATGATGACGTTTGCGCGTGACGTCACGTATTGTAGCGGACATTTTAGGACAGCATTGTGGCCAGCCATTAAGGCGTCTGTTTTCATCGCAAAATTCCACAGTATTCTGGACATCTGTGTTGGTGAATCTTTTGCAATTTGTTTAATGAACAATGGAGATAGCAAAGAAGAAAGCTGTAGGTGGGAAGCGGTGTATTAGCGGCCGGCTGCAGCAACACAAACACGTAGCGGCTACGTCGTAGCTGGTGTTTCATTGTTTACATTCCCGAACGATGACAGTCAAGCTTTACCATTGGCCTGTGCGGAACTGGGACAACAGAGACTCTTACCAGGAGGACTTTGAGTTGGATACGCGCTACCGTGTGTACGCAGCTGCGGCTTCCAAACATTTGATCGCTTGCCCGTACGTGCGTGCCGCTATGTGCATGTCACGTACGTAACTTTGGGAAAATATATGTGCTGTATGAACTTTGGGGAGGTGAACGGTACTTTGGGCTGTGGGATTGAGTGTGTTGTGCGTGTTTGATTTGTATTGGCGGGTTACATGGACGGGAGGGGGGAGGTGTTTGTTACGCGGGATTAATTTGTGGCATATTAAATATAAGCCTGGTTGTGGCTAATAGAGTATATATATATGTCTTGTGTTTATTTACTGTTTTAGTCATTCAAAGATGAATATCAGGTCCCACCCGCCTCTCACAGCATCTTCCCTATCTGAATCGCTTCCACTGCCCTCTAGTCCTTCACTCTCACTTTCCTCATCCACAAATCTTTCATCCTCGCTCAAATTAATGGGGAAATCGTCGCTTTCTCGGTCCGAATCGCTCTCGCTGCTTGTGGCCATGATTGTAAACAATGTGCAGATGTGAGGAGCTCCACAACCTGTGACGTCACGCTACTTCCGGTACAGGCAAGGCTTTTTTTATCAGCGACCAAAAGACAAGATACCTGTGGTGGTGGGGGCGTGGTCACAATGACATCACCGGGTAATTTGCATAATTTGCTACGATGATATTTAAAAACCATTATGTTATTTTCAATTAGAATTAATATATTTTTTTATCGTTTTGCCATATTTTCGATTGTTTCTGCTTATTGTACAGATAGACAATATACTTTGTTGAGATGTTTTCAAGTGTCCAGACACTTTTAATGAGTTGTTTTAATTAAAAACAACGAGCGACATATCTAGCATTTTCTTCTGATGCTATTATAAAATGTACTCATGTTTAGAGACTACTTCTGTCCTTCGATGTCCTTGACGAAAGAGGCAAGCGCAGCGATCATGATGTCACACTTGCTTTGCGCTGTTGCTCCAGTTGGACTTTCTCTGCTTAAAAGCCGCCACTGTCCTCTTAATATTTGCACATTTTGTAGAGGGATGTCCTTGGGTATGTCTTGAATTTATTTAAAATTACGTCAACATTGCAGACATGCTGACAACGCTCCAATGCTTTGTTTACATCCACAGCGCGGTTTTTGGTGATCAAAGTATTTTTTCTGTGGTCGAGTTTTCTGTACATCACTTGTCAATAGCCTGCAAATTATAGGCTATACCGTATATATCAATTCATACTGTAACGACCAGCTGGTGTTAATGTTTTATGATCGTGTGGTTTGGATTTGATGTCAGTTTTTCCCATGTTTCAAACACACGGTCCATGCCTGAAAGGTGATTGGCAGAGAATGAGAAAGTGTTGTTCAGTGTCCTGGGAAGCGCAGATTCACAAAGACAATAGTGTTTGCACGGGAGGTAAAACCCTGTTGGAATTGTGCCGTTTGTTTCAAATTTCCCTTGTGGATCAATAAAGTTTGTCTAAGTCTAAGTTATCATAAGATTGGTAATAAAAGTTAAAAATAGCATCAGACTTTGTGGGATTTCTTCTGGGAGCTACAATACATTATTTTACTACGTGCTAACTTATTGCACTGTGTGATGCTTGCGGGGGCTCCACAGACTTCTTTAATTTTTGCTATGTCACAAACGTGCGCAGCTGCTTAATAAGGCAAGCATGAATACTTTTGAAGCATGCACACCGCGATTATCGACACTGGAAAACTTACCAACTTAATTTTCATTTACCGTCGGTTATATAAGTAAACTTTGATTGATTGATTATTGATTTATCAAATATCAGCCTAGGCCTAGGGTCAAAGGGAGGAAATAGGAAACAGGAGAGAGGCCAAGGTTGGATGTCGTATTTTTTGTTTAACGCTTTCCATACGTTTTTATAAACGAGTAATTTTCTGCCAAAATGTTTTATTTTGTATCATTCATGCCATCCTTTTTTTTTGTAACATATACGTACATACACTTCAGATGGACTCCAGAGTAGGCGCGTAATTCAAAGTTGGAACCCAGCCCCACCTTGCAGCGACCACCAGGAAATGTGACCGCAACACCCAGGAAATCCCCACCCCCACGCTCCCAAAAAAGGCTGACTTAAAGATCATATAGTATTTAATATTCGTCGTTTTAAAGTTCATAGTTCAAATTGTATATCCAGAGTTTATTTAAGTGCATTCTGGGAGACTTATTTCATATTAATATACATAGGTGTAACTCAAAACACTTGAATATTGTGCAAATGTTTGTTTATACCAGCAATTAGATTAACAAGGTGAAACTAATATATGACATAGGCTTATAACATGCAACTTAAGATATTTCAGGACTTCTTTTGATATAATTTTGATGATTATGGCTTACACCATATAAAAACCTTATAATGAAAATCTCGGAAAATTTTGAGTTTTTCAAAAACTGTAAACCATGATCATCAAAATTATGACAAATAAAAGCTTGAAATGTTTCACTTTGTGTGTAATGAGTTTATATCACATATTCATTTCACATTTTAAGTTAAATTGCTGAAATGAATGGACTTTCACACAATATTCTATTTTTTCCAGTTTCACCTGTAAACTGTGGAATTTATTTACTTTCTTGATTTGGTCTGCTATTATATTTCATGTAATAACACATAAAGTGTACAGTAATGCAAAATAATTGTCAGCTTTTGAAAGAAGGTGTCCCTGAAAATGGAACTGAATGCATCTATTAGTTCACATAAACACTTCCTACATCTGCTTCTAGCACAGCCCCAAAGGCACATTTTAGAACCCATTGTAGAAGTCAAAAGGTTTGCCCACCCCAGGCTAACCTGTCAAATGTGTTTGACAACAATGAGTACAACAGGGAGGCGTAATAAGATAGAAGGGAGAAAATTAAAGTAACATGTCTCACCATGCAAGTGAGCATGCAAAGGCAACTTCGAATTAAGTGAGTGAAACTTGGAAAGTCAAACCCGTTAGCAACATTAGCGCTGGCAGCCCGCGGATGAATACCTGCGTACTGATGTCACAGAAGTTTTGTAACACAAAGCAGGCATTAAGAATCCTGCACTCTCACTTCCCGAGTAGGCTTGCGCTATGCTGTGTGGCCCGCAGCACTACAACACATTTTTCAGGCACATAATCACTGAGAGGGGGAAATGTCACCACGAGGGCAGCCAAATTTGGGCACTAAACTGCCTACAAATGAGTTAAAAAAAGATGAGAATTCCAGAGGTTGGAAAGAGTGACCAGGACGACGGTAAAGTGTGCCCAAGTTGGCGCCACATTTGGCACGACCATCCAGCGCGTGCCGCCGACACATGCAGCACTGCAGCCAGCCCAGCGCCATTAAGACAGAACACCCCAGGAAATATTCGGCAATTTTGCTTTTCTGCCAGCCATTCATAGTGGGAGGGTGAAGATGAAGATTCAAACAATGCGAGGAAGATAAATTGACCGAGGACACTTTGACAGAGTAAACTTGTGAGAATGTACAACAGAATAACACAAAGTGAAAAGAAAAGGCAGCAGAGAAAGGTGACGATGATATCAGACGACAATCTATTATGAGGAGTTAAGTGTTGCATGAGCAGATGAGCTCAGCTGAACACATTGGTAGATTGTTGATGAGCTGTGTGACCTGCACGAGCTAACTGAGTGCAGATGGCAGTGGTCTGGAAACTGGCCTCAGATGCCCCATTTTTGGCGGAAAAATCAAGGGCACGGACTTTGTGTGTGTGTGTGTGTAGCTGGGTGGGTCACAGTCTGCGCTTCTACTTACACACAAGGCACCAGCTCCATCTGGCTTTGACATGGGAGACCTTAATGACAGAGGCAGAAAAGTAAAAAAAAGCCCCTCACCCCAACCACGCACGCGTGCACACACGCACAAGCACACACATGCACGGACACACTTTCCTTCTCTCCATTGCTCTTCCTCTTGACCACACTCTCCATATGATCTACAGACAAACTGTGGAGAAACTCCCCTTGGCCTGGCACACTGTCAGCGTGTCATCAAGTGTACACATTACCAGTACAATGCGCCACAGTAGCCGGAACGCACAAATAATAATAAAGCCAAATCAAATCACTCAAGTCCTTAAAAAGGACTTCAGGATGTGGATGAAACAAAACACACACTTGCTTTTGAAGTAAACTGACCACTAGGGCTTAAATCCAAACCAGCAATGCACCAAATTAAACAGACACTTTCCAGTTCTCCACAATAGGAACAAGTGTGTATTTACATTACTGGCAACTTATAAAAAGGTCTCTGTCTACATGGAGGACAATTGCAGCCAATCAAGTACATGCCAAAAAAACAGGTGCCGTTATATAGGCTCTAACCAAAGCACAATTTTAACAAAACAAAAAGGTAGAAGAACGTCATTTCCAGAAAGGGCACGTGAAATACAGTGGGAAAAATATGTTCTTGATCTTCTGCTGAATTTGTTCTTTTACACAGATATGAACAGTCCATAAAATCCATGGTGGGTTCATTATAAAAAGAGAGCGACAGAATGTAAAGAACCTCCCACCCCCCCCAAAAAAACATAACATAGGTTATAAATGGATTTGTATCCCAATAAAAAAACAGGGTTAGTTCTCGGCGGTAGTGATGCTACAATAATTGAAATAGGCGGTGTTCTGTGCACCTCCACAAAGTGGCAAATACGATGCCCTCAAGCAGCTTCTGATGAGGCGATACCTTCTCTCTGAGGCTGACAGGGCAGATAAACTTATTTTCCTGCCCTAGCTTTTTTACTAGAACCAGGTCTGGCCGATGGCACAGTGGTGGATTCCATGGACAATATGCTGCCAGTGCTGGGCTCAGATAAAGGAGGGTTTGTTTTCTTTCACAATTGGTTGCTTCCACCTCCAACCAAGCAGTGTTGGCTAACACCATTTGTCTGGCCACCCGTGACTGCTGGAGCTTGGCTGTGTGCTTCTGACTACAAGATGATTCGCCGTGCAGCGCACAGCAGCAGATTACCTGCAGATGGCAATAGGGGACGCTGCCCTGGCGGTAGTGGCATGAGAAACGCTTGTGCTTCTTTTATCAGTGGTTCAGCGCACCTTCTTACACATGTCACGTGTGCAATGTCACACACTCCCGCGGAGCAGAGAGGTAGCGACATGGTAACGTTAGCTGTGATGCTAACAGTGAGGTGCGGGTGGTAATACGAGAGAAATAAGGTGCGAATCTGGTAACAAATGGAGGAAGAATTAATTATCAAGAAAAACAGCACGGGGTCCATCGTCTGGCGGTGGTTTGGCTTCAAGCGTTGCTACAAAAAGTAGCAGCACTGCTAATGTAGCATTACTTGTAAAGTCACCGGCTAGAGAATGAGGAGTGCTTGAAAATCTACATGTCAACATCTCCGGCCGGTGCCACACCAACAAAATGCCAAAGCAACTATTTCCAGATCAAAACCATATGAAAAAAAAAAGTCAACAACAGAAGGAGATAACGGCCGCAGGAACCTATTATGCAGCTCATTTTTATTTGACAGTTATTGAAATATCTTGTGTGACATCATGCGCAAAAGTGCACTTTATTTGTTTTTAACTATTGTAGCGGCGTTCTGTACAAAAAGTGCACCTTAATTTAGTGTTGTTTTGAAATGTCATCTTGGTGACATCATTCACTAAAGTGCACTTATAGCTTGTTCTAAAATGTCTGACAATCTTGCACTTTCTGTTTTGGAAATGATATGAATGTCTGTGCCACTGCTTAATAACTGTTTAATAAATACAGTTTTGGTAAATTGACTTAGTTGTGATTTCCCTCTCTGCATGAAAGTTTAAAATGAGCATATATTAATGCAGTATGAACAAGAATGTTTTAATGTAGACATGTAGAATCATCATACTGGTGTGATTATATGTATCAAGTGTTCATTCAAGGCTAAGGCAAAATATAGAGATATATATCGTGTATCGTGACATGGCCTAAAAATATTGAGATATTAATAAAAGGCCATATCGCCCAGCCCTAATATATATGTGTATATATTTAGATCCCTAGATTAATTGTTGTAAAATGTTCTTTATCGCATTGTCTCCTTTCTCATGTCGATTAAAGATTTAAATAATATATGATGGCGACTTGTCCAGGGTGTACCCCGCCTTCCGCCCGATTGTAGCTGAGATAGGCTCCAGCGCCCCCCGCGACCCCGAAGGGAATAAGCGGTAGAAAATGGATGGATGGATGATGGCTCAGGTGTGATTCACTACAATAGGGCCCCAAAGCACACTGGATTCTAGTTAATTGAAATACCACAACACTGGATATTGTTCAAAGGAGATACATTGTCATTTTTAAACTTGCACACAAAACACAGCAAACAAATGTAAAATGCATGCGCAGGCGTACTAGGTTGCGTTGCGCCCTGGCGGACGGAGGGGGGCGGGGTGTTAAACGGTAGCAGTGTTGTGTGTGGACACGGATAAGGTTAGATGTGATTTACCCTGGATAACCGTATCCGGCTTAGTGTAAACGGGGCCTAAAAGCCAAAAGCCCCCTCATGCTGCTAACGACCAGAAATTTGCCCAATGCTTGAAAACCTTCTATGCTCTCTTTGATGGGCCATCAACCCCCAACAACTCTCCTGTGAGCACCGCTCCGACCACAACGCCCACCTAGCCCAACAACAACTTTAACGGCTCCAACATCCCCTCTTCTGCCCGACCTACAGAGCTAACTTAACCAACTGCCACCACAGATCCTCCCCCTCTTTCCCTTTTCCCTTACAATCCATCAGCAGAATGTGTACAAACTAAGGCTGGCCAATATGGTATACCACGATATACATTTTTTATATTGATCGATATCAATAATTATAAATAAAAACAATTTCCAACTTACCAAGGATGCTATTTATCAGTGGAGAGGATGTCTGGTAACCAGGTAGGATGAGTGTGACAAAGGTAATAAAATAAATACAGTACATTTAGACTTAGACTCATTTGAAAGTAGTTGCAGATTTGAGACAATTCATGGCAATAGTGTATAAGCTACTGAACACTACACAGATCAGTTTGGGAAGCTACTCATTAAACCGACACATTGAAAGTGTCAGGATGTTGCCACGCCGTCTGCATTAAAGCCAACAAAACTAAAGATAAGTTTCTGTTATTGAGTTGATATATCAAGATATTACACTTTCTCTTCCCACTCCATGCAGTGAATCCATAGCGAGGCAGAAAGACGGCACAACCAAACTTGGTAGTTAATTTGTTACTTGATTGGCTGTTAGCGTGTCCCTCCCATTGCTCAGTGACACTTTCTGTTTCCTGTCTGGGTTCCCAAAGCGCAAATGACTTCATGAAACAAATCTTGCTTCATAATTTCTGGTTTCTTCCAACCAAAACATGTAAACATATATGGAATATTTTATCGAAAGCATTTTATATTGATATTGATAAAGTGTCTATCACAATATATTGTTTATCAAACAATACAGAAGGTTGAACCCCATACACTCTGAAGCACTGTGCGGGCAAGCTGACCCCTGTCTTCATAGACATCTTCAACAACAACTCTCTTGAGTTGTGCCATGTGCCACTTTTACTTCACATTTTCCACCATCATTCCTGTCCCCAATAAGCCATGGTTCACAGGACTAAACAACCACAGACCAGTGGCAGTGACATCCGTTGTCATGAAGTCCTTTAATCACCTGGTCTTACCCCACCACGAAACCATCCCCGCACTCCTCCTGGACCCGCTGAAGTTTGCTTACAAAGTCAACAGTTCTGTAGCCGATACAGTAAACCTGTCCTTCTACTTTGTTTTTTCAGCATCTAGACCAGAGGTGGGCAATTAATTTTTACCGGGGGCCGCATGAGCAACCAGAGCACTGCTGGAGGCCACACCGTCAATATTTCAATTACATTTTGCTTAAATTATTTTTGATATACCGTAAGATAGATAATAATAATAATAATATTTTCATTTAAGCTAACTTATCTTTATACAAAAGCAGATGGCTTTTGATGGTTTTATTTTTAACACTTTCTTACACAACACTTCCTGATGTATATTACAATACAAAAATTTCAATTTCTGTCACTTTATCCTGCATCCTCTTTGTTGTGAACGTAGCACGCCTGTAAGGTGATTGGCGAAGAAGGAGGAAGCGTTGCTGTTGCGGAAATGAGGAGTGAGGATAGATGTGCGTGTGGAAAGAACGAGATAAGTTGAGCTGTGTTAATATAGTTCGCTCAATAAAAGTTTAAAAAGAGCATCAGACTTGGTGTGCACTTTTTCTGGACTCTACAATTGATGTCAGAAGTGGGATGAAATGCCTCCCAGTTCGCCTTGCCATCAAACCTGGGAGTCTTCATTGAGGGCGGAATTCCCCCATGGCAAGCAACATGCGCTGCACCTGTAGACACTGCCTCTCTCTTTCTCTCTCTCTCTCTCTTTGCGGCGAGCTCCTCACGTGGCACGTACCTCCCAATGACGTAGCCGGCTGAACACACAAACAGTGCAGTATGCGCAAAGTTTTACTTCTGCCACCAATTGTACCGTCCAGAAGAAGTGCACACCAAGTCTGACGCTCTTTTTAAACTTTTATTGAGCAAGCTATACTAACACAGCTCAACTTATCTCGTTCCTTCCACACGCACGTATCCTCACTCCTCATTTACGCAACTCAAGAAGACAACATCAGGTGGTTACACTACATTATTTAAACACAGCAACCTGTGTACCACAAATTAAGCACACGGCTTTACCTTTACTTGGCAGTCCATGTCTTGTTGAAAACACGCCATTCGTCATCAACTTTTTTTTTTTTAGGGTCTCGGGGATAACCGGGCATCACTTGTCGCTGTGCGCCTTCACTCACAGGACGCACATAAATAACACTTTTCAGAATAAAAGCAGCACAGTTGTATTGCACGCACGACATAGATGTTTTTTTAAATGTATTTTGTAATTTGTGATTGCCGCTGCGCGCACGAGCATACATCCACACGGAAGTAATACAAATAACGCTTTTCAAAACAAAAGCAGCACCGTTGTATTGCACACTCGAAATAGATACTTTTTAAAATGTATTTTGTAATTTATGATTGGCCTCACGCGGGCCGGACAGGGACGTACAAAGGGCCGGATGCGGCCCGGGGGCCGCAGAATGCCCAGGTCTGATCTAGACTCCCAGGGAACCTATGCCAGGATCCTGTTTGTGGACTTCAGCACTGCATCCTTCCAACTCTTCTACAGGACAAGCTCTCTCAGCTCAATGTCCAAGATTCCACATGCAGGTGGACATGCATGTGGAAACAGCATGTGCAGTTGGGTAGGACTGTGTCGGACACGATGTCCATTAGCAGCAGATCCCCACAAGGTTGTGTACTTTCCGCCTGCTGTTCTTCCTGTACACAAACTGTTGCACCTTCAATCACCAGTCCATAAGACCGATCAAGTTGGCGGATGACACCACCATTGTCGGGCTCACCTCAGACACTGATGAGTCGGTCTACAGATGGGATGTGGACCGTCTTGTTTCCTGGTATAGCTGCAACAACCTGGAACTAAACACCCAGAAAACAGTAGATATGATTGTGGACCTCAGGAAAGCCACAGCCGCACCTTGCCTCCTCACCCTAACAGACTTCCCTGTCAACATTGTGGACTTCTTTTGC
>NC_084742.1:23216438-23428938 GCF_033978785.1 Entelurus aequoreus | reverse complement strand
GGAGGGGGGGCTCGCCGTGGAGTTTACAGTTACGGTAGCACAATTAGCCCCGAACGGGCTAACATCACCACTAACGTGTTACACGTCTGATTCGCCCAGCGACTCTGTCGGAGTATCAGCGCTGGGGTCCAGTGCACCACAGTTTTGTATTGTCGCTCGCTCCTTCGGCGGAGTGCTTTGGATTGATTGATTGAAGCTACCGGAGCGCTCGTCTTTCCAGCCCGGACTGTTTACAACGGGGGCGGGAGCGAGCAGGCGGGCGAGGGAGGGAGGGAGGCGGGGAGGGAGGTAGGAAGAGCGTGTGCGGGTGTCGTGGAAAAGCGGCAAAATGTTTCTCTGCTATCACGCAAGTGACGTCAATGCATACTTGCCAACTTTGAGACCTCCGAATTCGGGAGATTGGGGGGGGCGGGGTTGTGAGGAGGCGGTGTTAGTGGTAGCCGGGGTGTTTTTGTAGCCCGGAAAAGTTAGGGCTGCAAAGGATTCTGGGTATTTGTTCTGTTGTGTTTATGTTGTGTTACGGTGCGGATGTTCTCCCGAAATGTGTTTGTCATTCTTGTTTGGTGTGGGTTCACAGTGTGGCGCATATTTGTGACAGTGTTAAAAAATAAATAAAATAAAATATGACCACCCTCAGTGTGAAATGTATGGCTGGTCCTCAAGTATTAAGTATCAAGTATCTTATCTTACTGACAGGATGCAGTGTGTCTCCCATAACAATGTGACCTCGGACAATGTCAAGGTAACGTGCGGAGCTCCCCAGGGTTCGGTTCTTGGCCCTGCACTCTTTAGTATTTACATGCTGCCGCTAGGTGACATCATACGCAAATACGGTGTTAGCTTTCACTGTTATGCTGATGACACTCAAATCTACGTGCCCCTAAAGCTGACCAACACGCCGGATCATAGTCAGCTGGAGGCGTGTCTTAATGAAATTAAACAATGGATGTCCGCTAACTTTTTGCAACTCAACGCTAAGAAAACGGAAATGCTGATTATCGGTCCTGCTCAACACCGACATCTATTTAATAATACCACCTTAACATTTGACAACCAAACAATTAAACAAGGCGACTCGGTAAAGAATCTGGGTATTATCTTCGACCCAACTCTCTCGTTTGAGTCACACATTAAGAGTGTTACTAAAATGGCCTTCTTTCATCTCCGTAATATCGCTAAAATTCGTTCCATTTTGTCCACAAGCGATGCTGAGATCATTATCCATGCGTTCGTTACATCTCGTCTCGATTACTGTAACGTTTTATTTTCGGGCCTCCCTATGTCTAGCATTAAAAGATAACAGATGGTACAAAATGCGGCTGCTAGACTTTTGACAAAAACAAGAAAGTTTGATCACATTACGCCTATACTAGCTCACTTGCACTGGCTTCCTGTGCACATAAGATGCGACTTTAAGGTTTTACTACTTACGTATAAAATACTACACGGTCAAGCTCCTGCCTATCTTGCCGATTGTATTGTACCATATGTCCCGGCAAGAAATCTGCGTTCAAAGAACTCCGGCTTATTAGTGATTCCCAGAGCCCAAAAAAAGTCTGCGGGCTATAGAGCGTTTTCTATTCGGGCTCCAATACTATGAAATGCCCTCCCGTTAAAGTTAGAGATGCTACCTCAGTAGAAGCATTTAAGTCTCATCTTAAACCTCATTTGTATACTCTAGCCTTTAAATAGACTCCCTTTTTAGACCAGTTGATCTGCCGTTTCTTTTCTTTTCTTTTCTACTCTGCTCCGGGGTGGACCGCTAGCCTGTCCATCGGATGGGGACATCTCTACGATGCTGACCCGTCTCCGCTCGGGATGGTTCCTGCTGGCCCCACTATGGACTGGACTTTCGCTGATGTGTTGGACTTTCACAATATTATGTCAGACCCACTGATTCCTTCAGCTCTGCACACAACGCTGTCAAGCGCAATTCATTTAAAACTCGCGGGCCGCACTAACATTAAACTGTCATATTAAGGTAGGGGCTGCACAATAACGTCTCGCGGGCCGCAATTGGCCCGCATGTTTGAGACCCCTGCTCTAATGTGACTATTGGTCATACGGCATGTGCCTCCCGTACACTGGGGGGCGCCATTTCCTTTTCACACAGTTAAATTAATTCCTTTTTTGTGGGACCTATGATGTCACCCTAGCCATTTGCGGATCCTTACAACTTGTTTTAACTGATGTCTGCTGTAATATTGGCACATATTACAAATATTACGTGGCTACGCTGATGTTAAATAAAAGACAGCATCAAAAAATGTTCTTGGATTGCGCTACAAACATGGCGGACTACCAAGAATGTATCGGGGCGGATGCACGTCGGATGCAATGAAAGACCGCCCGAAGAGTTTTTTCGAATAAATTTTCAGACGAAAATCATGGAAACAAAACTTATTAATGTCTTAAATTTAATCCAAAAAGCTCTGTGGAGTTATGGAAGGAGTTTTAAATCCGAAGGAAAAGATTGTTCGTGCCCCGACTGATATCCAGAGGAATGTTGCTAATGTTCTGGACTATCTTGCCAGTTGTGCAGACAGTGAATCAGTTGGTTAGCACAAATACAGCGTGAAGAAGTTTTTGTAGGCTTTATTATTGGCCTTTATTATACCTGCTTCATTCTATTTCATCGCATTCACATTTCGTTCGGGAGTCCAAATTAAGCCCGCATTCTACATTTCCTTACTACCTTCTTAAATAAATCTCAGTTTCTTTTTTTCTACCATCAACACACTTCAAAATGTTTTGTTCTTTTAATTGGTGAAGCAAATAAACAGTCCTCTTCATTACAATTGTTGCTACATTTTGATTGAATGGTATCTGCTTCCGGGTTGTATACCGTGTGTTGAGACTGGCGCATGGGCAATATGAAGGGTCCTCTCCAAACCCACACACCCCCTTAAGAGACCTGATTTCGAATCACATAATCAAGGTGTGTAAGTCCGACTTTTCAAAAATCGAACACGATCGCATTAAGGTGTTTCCGTGGGCTGTAGGAGACTTATTTAAAGCCAAACTTTTTGAGAAATCGGACTAATTTAGTGCATGGATAAGTACTGAATTATTGCTACAAGGTTTGTCAAGTGTTGACAAGTAAAACTGGTATTGGTACAACAAACCAAATAAGGCACTTTATTTCTGGAATACAACTGGATGAATCACAAAGAATGAGGGAGGGGGGGAACACCGACAAATGTGAGGGTCAAATAAGTTCTACAGCTTTAAACTGGGGTTTACAATTTGAAATGGGTCATGTGCTCAGGGGAAACTGTCAAGAAAGAAAAGTGGGCGTATGATGCGAAGAGGCCTTGAACCCTGAATGAACCACACTTTTCCTGCTCCCCTCTCCCACTTCTCACTTTCTGCAGAGCTGATGACTCATTGCTGGAACCAGAGCAAACCCAGGGGGACGCCTTACCAAGAGTAAAAATATACTGCAGCAACATGCTTGTAAGCGCTTACTTTTGCGCTGCAAATGATGATTCCGCAAGCCCGCGAACCGCAGCAAGAATTCAAGTCAAGGTCTTCAGCTTGCAAATGCTAATCGACCACTGAAATATACCACGGACACTAAGGCATGTGTGTCGTCAGTGAATTGCAACAACGTATTTGTGCTGCTGTATATATCAACTTAAAGGGGCCCCAATATGCCAAACCAACTATACAGTGCTTACCTATTGGTACCTGTTATTGTGTATTTGGGATCTGCATAAGTCCTGAACATTTTAAATCAAACCGTGGAGGCATTGCAGAAATATTTATTTTAAAAATCTACCCTTCCTTGCTACTTTCACCAAACAAGCCATTTGGAATTTGCACGACCTGTGATGTCACCAGTTGGGAAAAATGTCAACGGATTATCCGCCATTGTAGTCCACGCTGTAGTCATAAGCACCTTCTTTTTCTGTATCCCCTTGTTGTGGGGCAGACTCCGTTGTGCATCAACATGCATCCTCTGCCGTCGCCAATTTCAATACAAAGTAGCGTATAGTTAGAAGTTTACAAACATATCTGTCAGTAGACTTGCTGTGAAAGCGCTAACAGTTACAACTAAGATAGCGTGGATATGACACAGTCAAAGTGAAGGCATGTGAATAAGACCTGCCTACAAAACGGCACATCCTGAAGATACTGTCAAAGCGGCTTGAAAACGGTCTGTAAAAAATAATCTATGAAACATTTTGAAAGACCCACCATTATATGATGGGTGGGGGCCGCACCGTCAGATTTAAATGGGTTATACTTATACAACACTTTTGGACCTTCAAGGTACTCAAAGCCCTTTGACACTATTTCTACATTCACCCATTCACACACATTCACACACTGATGGCGGGAGCTGCCATGCATGGCCCTAAACACGACCCATCAGGAGCAAGGGTGAAGTGTCTTGCCCAAGGATACAACGGGCGTGACTAGGGTGGTGGAAGCCGGGGATCGAACCAGGAACACTCAGGTTGCTGGCACGGCCGCTTTCCCAACCGAACATAATTAAGAAGTGCTGTGCTGTTGTTGTTGTGGCTACTGGCTAACCTAGTGCTGTGGCGCTAAAAGTATTATGAGGTATACTGTTGGAGTGTTAAGGTTATATATTTTTTTTTAAATAAAGTTTAAAAAGAGTGTCAGACTCTGTGTGCTTCTGTTTGGATGCTCCATTACTTGCAAAACGTTTTTTGCTCAGTATAACAGTGCAGCACTTTGCTGTAGGTGGCTGAGACTGCATTAATTTAGCACCAAAATGAGGCACCGATAGCTACTACTTTTTTTTCGGTCTGGTGACTACCGTTTACTTTTGCACCTGTGCCATTATGGAACCCAGTTTTGGTGCCCATTCCTATTTCAGACAAGCATGTGCTTCTTGTTGTCCTGTACTATCATGTACTGTACGTTATGACTAAGGCTGCAGCTAACGATTATTTTTCTATCGATTAATCTATAGATTATTATTTTTTCGATTAATCGGTTAATCTATAGATTATTTTTTTCGATTAATCTATAGATTATTTTTCCTTTTACCGATTATTTTTTTATTCAAAATGAAGATGAAAAAATAAATTTAGGCCAGTTTTTTCAAAAGGCATGGCTTTTATTTACAAACAAAAAAGAAGTATGGCCACTCAGTCAACATTGACAACAACATGACTAAATATTCTGTAACAATGTAAACATTTAAAACTTTTAACATTTAACAAAATTAAAAGTAGCTTATTTGCTTTTTAATGTGCAAATATAAAAGTCAACATCCAGTGCAAATCTTAATATTCTGCAATAGTATAAGCATTTCAAAAGTAAAAGTATTGCTTATTTTGCTTTAAAATGTGCAAAAATAAAGATAAACATCCAATACAAAAAAGTGCAAAACGAAATATTCTGTAACAACAGTGTAAACATTTAAACAAAAGTGAAAGTATTGCTTATTTGCTAAAATGTGCAAAAATAAAGATAAACATCCAATACAAAAAAGTGCCAATCTAAATATTCTGGAGCACTGTAAACATTAAGTATTGCTTTTAAAATGTGCAAAATAAACATCCAGTCCAACACAGTACACAATAACCAATTCTACTCATTCCAGTGAGTGACTAACAGTTGTAATGAAGAAAGGTTAGCATGTCTACATGCTCTGGTTCTTTCCTTGTTTACAATATTCCCAACAGCTGAAAATAGGCGCTCAGAAGGGGTCGATGTGGCTGGAACTGAGAGGTAATTAGCCTTCACCTCAAGCCAGGACTGCGAGTGAGCTGAGCTGCAGTTTATATTCGTAGAAGGTCAACGGGCTCATAGTGATGTTACTAGTAGTTGACTGGGAGGTGTTTATTATCATTTGGGGAGAGTCCGCTGCCTGATGCTCACCTGCTAAACACCTATCTGCTCGACGCTGAAGCGGTGACTACATGCGCTCTGAATACGCACTGCTGATTGGCTGATAATGCTTCGTGTGTACCAATCAAATGGTTGTGTGGGTGGGACAATGCTGCGTGCTGAGACAGAGGCAGAAGGAGCAAAGCAGCTTGTTAAGACTTTAGCTTTAGCTTAGAAACTCGTTCGGTACACCCCGTACCGAACCGAAAGCCCCGTACCGAAACGGTTCAATACAAAACACGTACCGTTACACCCCTAGCAGATACAAATGACACATTCATGTTTTTGTGTCATAATGACAACGTATGCTCACGCGGACGATTGACTAGTTGATGGTTTTCTTTTCAAATGTTCGTTCATAGCCGTTGTGCTGCTATGATAGGCCATTTCCAATCGACACAGTGTGCATACAACAACATTATTAGGCCGTTTATTGAAATACTCCCACACTTTTGACGACTTTTGGCGTGATTTTTCCCCCTCGTTCGCACCGCTTGCATCGTCTGCTTTGATCGTCTGCTTTGCGCTTCGCCATGACGGTAGTGTGACGTAAATATGCGACGCGTCGACGCACAAAAACGGCGTCGACGTATTTACGTAACCGACGTCAGCCTTAGTTATGACAGTTTTGTCAGTGTTGTTTCATTCAGTGAGAACATTTCGGTGCATATTCATATACTTTTTATTGTTTATAAATTGTGCTGTCCTTTTTTATACAAAATATGTGTAAATAAAGAGAAAATATAAGATTTATTGGTGTTATTTTCAAGTATATAAAATAACATTGTAAGAAAAAATATTATATTCGGATATATATATCGGTATATAAAATTACTGGGATAAACATTTTTGTCCATATCGCACAGCACCACCTCATCCTCTTAAATCAGACCTGGGCATTCTGCGGCCCGCGGGCCGCATCCGGCCCTTTGTACGTCCCTGTCCGGCCCGCGTGAGGCCAATTATAAATTACAAAATAAATTTTAAAAAGTATTTCGAGTGTGCAATACAACAGTGCTGCTTTTGTTTTGAAAAGCGTTATTTGTATTACTTCCGTGTGGACGTATGCTCGTGCGCGCAGCGGCAATCACAAATACAAAATAAATTTAAAAAAACATCTTTGTCGTGCGTGCAATACAACTGCTGCTTTTATTTTGAAAAGTGTTATATGTGCGTATGTCCTGTGAGGGAAGGCGCACAGCGGTTATCCCCGAGACGCTAAAAAGAGAAGTTGATGACGAATGGCGTGTTTTAAAAAATACATGGACTGCCAAGTAAAGGTAAAGCCGTGTGCTTATTTGTGGTACACATGTTGCTGTTTTTAAAGAATATAGTGTAACGACCTGATGAAGTAGATGTCTTCTTGAGTTGTGTAAATGAGAAGTGAGGAGACGTGCGTGTGGAAGGAACGAGATATGTTGAGCTGTGTTAGTATAGCTTGCTCAATAAAAGTTTAAAAATTGCGTCAGACTTGCTGTGCACTTCTTCTGGACGCTACAATTGGTGTCAGAAGTAAAACTTGCGCATACTGCGCTGCTTGTGTGCTACGTCATCGGGAGGTACGTGCCACGTGAGGAGCTCGTCGCAAAGAGAGAGAGAGACAGCGTTTACAGGTGCAGCCACGCTGCTTGCCACGGGGTGAATTCCGCCCTCAATGAAGACTCCCAGGTTTGATGGCAAGGCGAACAGGGAGGCATTTCATCCCACTTGTGACATCAATTGTAGCGTCCAGAAGAAGTGCACACCAAGTCTGACGTTCTTTTTAAACTTTTATTGAGCATGCTATACTAACACAGCTCAACTTATCTCGTTCTTTCCAAAAGGAAAACCAATCCTCACTCCTCATTTCCGCACCAGCAACGCTTCTTTCTTCGCCAATCACCTTACAGGCGTGCTACGTTCACAACAAAGAGGATGCAGGATGAAGTGACAGAAATTGAAATTTTTGTATTGTAATATACATCAGGAAGTGTTGTGTAAGAAAGTGTTAAAAATAAAACCATCAAAAGCCATCTGCTTTTGTATAAAGATAAGTTAGGTTAAATGAAAATATTATTATTATCTATCTTACGGTATATCAAAAATAATTTGTGCAAAACTTAATTGAAATATTGTCGTGTGGCCCTCCAGCAGTGCTCGGGTTGCTCATGCGGCCCCCGGTAAAAATTAATTGCCCACCCCTGTCTTAAATGATTCCTCTGCTCCCACAATGTATGCCAATAACACAAAATAATATAAAAGCTTAAAAAGAGCTATTTTTATTACAAGCAGTTTCAATAATTTCTCTGTCGTAAGTAAATCTATATGCAATTTGGGGAATTGGCCATGATACCCAGTCCAAGCTGTAAGTGAGGCAGCGTGAGCAAGGCGCTCTGTCACGACGCTAAAAAAGTAGTTCCTCTGTGTTAAAATAACAATGTCCCTATAACGTGGCTAGTACGCAGGTCACGGCATGTAAATGGAGCGTTGTTAACATTTTTTGAAATGCCATTCCTACATTGTTAGTGGCCTTGAGCTAGAGTTATCTAGAATGCACAGATGAAGGAAAGACATGAGTGTTCCTGTCTCACACAAGGAGTGTTGCTGATTGGCAAAAATTTAAATAAAAATTTAAATAAAAAGGACAGTTTTCCTTTAACATTGTGATAGCAGACACTGACCGAGTAGCATGACAACATGGATGAGCTCATAAACAACCATGAAAGTGTTTTTGCCTCCAAAGGCCAAGTGAAAATGTGCCAATGGACCATGGGCCAAACACAGTGATTTAAGCATAGAACTGCACAATAAGTGAGTAGTTTAATCCCAAACCACCATTATTTAAGGTAATGGAGATCATTACGTTCGATAGATGGCAACTTGTTGGCCTTGCAGACACCCCATCAATGGTTGTGTGAGCTTAAAAGAGTATGAATACATATTAAATGTCTGTAAGCCACTCTTGGCCGGACCAAACGAAACGACTCGGCAAGCAGAAATTGGACTGAGGGCACCACATTGGGCACCCTTGGTTTAGACCATTAAAGGACAAGAAGTCCATGGTCCAAGTAGTTAGGTGCTTGGTAACATGCGGTCAGTCTGCTTGCGTTTACAAAGTAGGAACGTTTCCATCTCAATGAACAGTGTGGTGGCCTTGTGGCTCAGCTGTGTGGCTAAAACATCACAAGCTCCATCTGCAAAGCAGCGAGTCGAGTGGTCCCGAGGGCTCTAATTACAGACGTACACAAAAGTTATTTTTTCCCTTGCATATTGTACGCCTAACAACACATTTCAGCAGTAAGACTGGAACATATTATAGTCTTAGGAAACACAGTTAGCAGGAAAGGCAGCTTGTGGCATGAAAGCAGCCGGTTTTAAAACTAAATTCAGCAAATGTTTACATGGCAAAGTTGTGTTTGGTTGTTATTGAAGAGTTTTCATCCGTAGAACTTGTCTATTTTGGTTAAGTACACAAGCAGTACAGTTATTGTTTAGCAGACATCCATCAGCTCACTCATATTAAAGCATCATCCTGCCCTTACCTCAAAACCACCCCACGACCGACAGCACCACAAACCATTTCTAAAATAATTAAAGCCAGAGACCTTTGGCCTGCATGGTGCGAGACTATTGACAAACCAAAACGAAAAGCAGACAGCACCATGCTGTGTGTGTCACTTCACCACTGCCGTCTGGTTTCAGTGCTGATTTCAAGGTATAGGTTTGTTGAACTTGCAAATTGTTCCCCTTGAACAAACTGTAGTTCCTGAATAGTCACTTAATTTAAAAAGAAGATGTACAGACCAGAGACAAGCCATAATACTTGAGCTTGAAGTTGCATGAGGATTTCATACAGAAAATATTTTACTGATAACAATTTAAGAGAGAATGAAGCAACAAATGAGCTAATTCCCCATTGAGGGTTTGCAGTATGTGTGATTCTCAGCGTACATTCTTCAAAGAAGAGTACATCAAACTGAGGCCAGAAGTAAGAGATTACCAGCATCCAATAAGCAAAGTGCATTGTTCCTTTAACCACAATCAATAGTATCCCACAAACTGACAGCCACAGCCGTTACTTCATTGTGTTTCTAAGCAAGAGTCAAAAACTTCCTGATGTCAACAGCCACAGGAATGCCACCAGGCGGATTCTTCTGTGAAACACTGCAGCAACCTTAGTTAAACAACCGCACAATGCGGAGAAACATTCAGCGATAACGGTGCACCTTTCCTGGAATCCAAACATGTCTTTCTGGCTGCTGTTTTCCTTAAATATTTTGCTGACATTTGAGAACTCCCTGTAGTACCCTTGTCTCGCTTTATCGTCACCCTCCTCCTTGTCAAGGTGGGTGTGGGAGGGGTCATCACTGGGCACCAGTGGTGTCCCCGCAGGCTGACTTGCAAAAATCACATGCATAATATCTTAGCTGAATTGTGTTTAGCAACCATGTGTTAGCAACAAAATGCAACCAGCATGGAGCTGCTGGTCAAAGCCAAACAGGGCTGAAACTGCTGAGATGCAAGTCTACTGAATACAATGGGGAAAATAAGTAATCGACCCACTGCTGATAATATAAATTTATGGCCTAAAAATACACATTTTGATTTTTTTCACAAAAAATTACATTCCCGCTTTTTACAATGTGTTTCCAACTACTTCTTAAAAAACCAAAACATACAAATAATTTAAATCATGTCTTGCTTTTGTTTGATCAAAAACTAGTAGTTTGAAATGAGACAATGCAACAATTAACAGGGATATGTGGCAGGAACATACACTGCATCTTAGCAAAATAAGCACACTATTGCATTGGTGATCTCTTCCGTTAATTCGATTAATGCCATTGATGTTGAGATGTTGGTTCTGTATCCGTATTGGTTGTCTGTGAGTGTTTTGTTTTTATTCATGAATTTGTCTAATCAGTTACAATCAGTTGAGGTCTTGGATTTACCTTTTTTCACAATATTGATTATTTCCTCTTTTGTCACTCCTTCGAAGAACATAGAGTTGGGGTTATATCCATGGTGGTTAGAGTGTCCGCCCTGAGATCGGTAGGTTGGAGTTCAAATCCCAGCCGAGTCATACCAAAGACTATAAAAATGGGACCCATAACCTCCCTGCTTGGCACTCAGCAACAAGGGTTGGAGTTGGGGGTTAAATCACCAAAATGATCCCCGGGCGCGGCGCCGCTGCTGCCCACTGCTCCCCAAGGGGATGGGTCAAATGCAGAGGACAAATTTCACCACATCTAGTGTGTGTGTGACAATCATTGGTACTTTAATCTTTAATCTTAATGGTGTCATTCAAGTCCTCAACTGACTCGGGACCTGGAATCTTTTCCTCCAGATTTGGTCCAATGTTCACAAAGTACTTATAGAAGCTTTCAACCACTTCGTTCATATTGTAATTTTTTACATTTCCATCTGAGAAGTATTTAGGATAGTCCTTTTTAGCACCATTTTTGATAATGCTATTTAGGAGGCCCTATGTTGCTCTTACATTGTTTTTGTTCAGGTCCAATAATTGACTAATATTATTTTCTACATGTTCAAAGTATGCCAGTTAGCTTGTTCTTATAAGTTTTGTACTTGTTTTCTGCTTCTCTAAATCTTTGTGTTATAAATGTTCAATATAATGCATTCTTGTTTTTGCAAGCATTTTTCAGTCCTTTTGTCATCCGTGGTTGATTATTTTTCTATTGCTCCCACATCATCGCGTCCCGGCTCGTCAAAGGTATTCTACATTATAAATCATGCCTCTCTGGCGGATAATAGGAGGTTTTAGCTATACAACTAGAAATTGTTCATCTGAGAGACAAACACACACAACCTACACTGAGTAGGTTGTGTGTGGCCTAGTGGTTAGAGTGTTTGCCCTGAGATCGGAAGGTTGTGAGTTCAAACCCCGGCCGAGTCATACCAAAGACTAAAAAAATGGTAACCATTACCTCCCTGCTTGGCACTCAGCATCAAGGGTTGGAATTGGGGGTTAAATCACCAAAAATTATTCCCGGGCGCGGCCACCGCTGCTGCCCACTGCTCTCCTTACCTCCCAGGGGGTGAAGAAGGGGATGGGTCAAATGCAGAGGACAAATTTCACCACACCTAGTGTGTGCGTGACAATCATTGGTGCTTTAACTTTAACTTTTTAACAAAGACAGTATCTGCAAGGACACTTTCTTCTTAACCCTTTGTGTGCATCATGATTAATTGTTCATCAAAACAGGAAGATATGGACCTTCAGTCAGTTGTCATCGAAGTAAGAGAAGGCATTGTACATTAGGCTATTATTTTATTATTTTTCTAGTTGGTATTTCTTGTCTAGCACTTAACAATACTGCTACAAAATGCTATAGTGTTTCCCTAAAGCTGGATTTGTTTAGCAGAGCTTCTAAAACTTGTAGCTCATCCTCCTTATATTCAGGATCAACAATACAGTATATGGTTCTAGATCATGTTTTTTCCCAAAGTCATTGTTGTTGTCTCTCACAAAGTCTGCCCGATTTGCATTGTTTTTGGTGGGGAAGGCATCTGCGGTTACGACCACAATCTCCGTGAGATTGATACTAATTTGATCATATCTATTTATTCTAAAACTTTATAAGTCTTTAGGTGTTTAGGTCCTTTCAGACCGGCCACATTCCACTAACTCTTAAGACCGCCATCCTCACCCCTCTTAAAAAACCCTCCCTCGACCCAGACACCCTCTCCAACTACAGGCCAATCTCAAACCTACCATTCCTCTCTAAAATACTGGAGAAAGTAGTCTCCTCACAGCTCCAAACTCATCTTAAACTCAACAACATTAGCGAAAAATTTCAATCTGGTTTCCGTTCTGCCCACAGTACAGAAACCGCCCTGGTCAGGGTCACTAACGACCTCCTGATGGCGGCGGATGCCGGCTCCCCCTCTCTGTTAATCCTACTGGACCTTACAGCCGCATTTGACACTGTCGACCACAACATCCTAATCAGTCGCCTTCAATCCACCATCGGTCTCAACAATACAGCACTACAGTGGTTCAAGTCCTACATCTCCGGTCGGTCAGAATATGTCTCCCTGGAAGGTTCACATTCGCGCACCCTGCCTGTCACCTGCGGTGTACCCCAGGGATCTGTCCTCGGCCCAACCCTGTTCACCTTGTATCTACTACCCCTTGGCCGTATCATCAGCAGCCTCACCCTCATTTCCAACGCCCTTCTCCATTCTCACCACCTGCCTGGAGGAGATAAAGGCATGGATGAGCATCAACTTCCTGCAGCTCAATAGCTCAAAAACAGTGGTCATGAAAATAGGCACCCCACACCAGATCAACACATGCCCCATAACCAGCATCACCTTCTCTGGACAGGACCTGCCACTCTCCCCAGTTGTGACCAACCTGGGAGTGAAAATGGACCCCCACCTGAACTTTGAAGCCCACATCAACTATCTGCGCAAAACCTCTTTCTTTCACCTCCGCAACATCTCAAGACTCCGCCCCTCACTCACCCCAGCCGACACTGAAAGACTCGTCCATGCCTTCATCTCCTTCAGGCTTGATTACTGCAACGCACTCCTCGTCAGGGTCCCCAAAAAGAGCATCAAAAAGCTCCAGTACATTCAAAACAGCGCAGCGAGGATCCTGACGAGAGTGCGCAAGCGTGATCATATCACACCTATCCTCAAATCACTCCACTGGCTCCCTATTGCATCCCGGACCCAATTTAAGATCAACCTGCTCACTCACCAATGCATCTACGGCAACGCCCCCTCCTACCTCAAGGACCTAGTTTCCCCTCAACCCCCTACCCGCAGCCTCCGCTCCTCACACACTAACCTCCTCAAACCCATCAGGACAAAGTTACAATCTATGGGCCGCCGGGCTTTCTGCTCGACCGCTCCCGAACTTTGGAACGCTCTCCCCGACCATCTTAGAGCACCACAGTCGGTCGACCATTTTAAGAAGGGACTAAAAACCCACCTTTTTAGCACAGCTTTTATCTAATTTCTCTGCCTTCTTGTTTTTAAATGCACTGCTTGCTTATCTGTTTTTTTATCCAGTGCTTTCAGGCTCTTATTTCTACTTTATCTATGTTTCTGTTTTATCTAGTGTGTGTCATGATTCATTTCTATTTTAATTTTTTATTATATATTCTTACTTTCTATTTTTATTTTTAATACTTTGTAGCACTTTGAGATTTTAACAAATGTAAAGTGCGTAACAAATGCAATTCATTATTATTATTATTATTACAAACATGCAAACTCCACACAGAAAGATCCTGAGATTGAACTCAGGACCTTCGTATTGTGAGGCATATGCACTAACCCCTGTTCTACAGTGCTGTCATCTTAAAATATAAAAAAGCACAATCTATAAAAGTGACATGCTTACAGTATTTCAAAATTCGTAAAAGACAACATATATCCCTAAAGATGCTGATGGACCTTGTCAAAGGTTTTCAGATGTAATTTCACCCTGTTGACACAATAGATAAGGACATACTGATTCTGGAGGTCCAAAATCAAAGGATCTTATTACAGGAAAATCCTGGATAGCTTTTTGGGGTCATGTGTCAACTATACCTGATATGGGGACGGGGTTAGCTGGAGTTGAAAGAGAAGTGTGTGTGTGTGTGTGTGTGTGTGTGTGTGTGTGTGTGTGTGTGTGTGTGTGTGTGTGTGTGTGTGTGTGTACACAAAGCTTGCCAGGGATGTTCAGGATTTCGCCTTAATGTAACTGATGGTGGCGCACCGCCTCGGCAACATTATAGCCGCCAAACCTTGAAAATAAGGGGTTTTCACGTGAAAACAAATTAAAGTAATATAAAGTATTGTAGCCTCCAAAAGAGGTCAAAAGTCTGACGCTAATTTTAACTTTGATTGCCAATCTTATGCTAACAACAGTCCTGATTCCAACAGGTTTTACTTCCTTTACACACACTCTCGTCTCTGTGCTTCTCAGGACACACAACAACAATTCCTCATTGTCCGCTCATCCGCTTTTAGGCACGGACCGCGTGTTTGCAATCTTGGGAAAAATTAACATCAAATCAAAACCACACAAACATAACCAGCTAGTTGTTACAGTAAACTGTATGTATATATACATACATACATATATACATACATACATACATACACACACACACACATATATACATACATACATACATACAAACACACACACACACACACACACACACACACACACACACACACACACACACACACACACACACACACACACACACACACACACACACACACACACACACACACACACACACACACACACACACACACACACACGTATACATACATAAATAGGCCTCAAATTTTAACTTAAGGTCAAGGAAAGTGTTGGAGGGCTCATATTTTAGATCACCAAGGCAAGTTAGAAGGGCACCAAGGCAAACATTATTTTATTTTGAGGCAGGGGCTCCAAAGCACACATGCACGCATGCCAAATATATGTATGTATGTATGTATGTGTGTGTGTGTATATATATATATATATATATATATATATATATATATATATATATATATATATATATATATATATATATATATATATATATATAAATATATATATATAAAGGGCTGTGAATCTTTGGGCGTCCCACGATTCGATATCGATTCTTGGGGTCACGATTCAATTCAAAATCAATTTTTTTTTTTCAATTCAGCACGATTCTCGATTCAAAAACGATTTTTTCCCGATTCAAAACGATTCTCTATTCATTCAATACATAGGATTTCAGCAGGATCTACCCCAGTCTGCTGACATGCAAGCAGAGTAGTAGATTTTTGTGAAAAGCTTTTATAATTGTAAAGAACAATGTTTTATCAACTGATTGCAATAATGTAAATTTGTTTTAACTATTAAATGAATCAAAAACATGACTGATTTTATCTTTGTGAAAATATTGGACACAGTGTCTTGTCAAGCTTATGAGATGCGATGCAAGTGTAAGCCACTGTGATACTATTTTTTTTTTTTATAAATGTCTAATGATAATGTCAATGAGGGATTTTTAATAACTGTAACTAATATTAATACTGTTGATGATGATAATCATTTTTGTTTCACTACTTTTGGTTTGTTCTGTGTCGTGTTTGTGTCTCCTCTCAATTGCTCTGTTTATTGCAGTTCTGAGTGTTGCTGGGTCGGGTTTGGTTTTGGAATTGGATTGCATTGTTACGGTATTGCTGTGTATTGTTTTGTTGGATTGATTAATTGTAGCTGAGATAGGCTCCAGCGCCCCCGCGACTCCGAAGGGAATAAGCGGTAGAAAATGGATGGATGGATGGATGTTATGGTATTGCTGTGTATTATTTTGTTGGATTGATTAATCAAAAATAAAAAAATAAAAATAAAAAAAATAATTTTAAAATAATTTTAAAAAATAAAAATCGATTTTTTAAAAATGAGAATTGATTCTGAATCGCACAACGTGTGAATCGCGATTCGAATTCGAATCAATTTTTTCCCACACCCCTAATATATATATATATATATATATATACACACACACAAGATGGATGGATGATATATACATATATATATATATATATATATATATATATATATATATATATATATATATATATATATATATACATATATATATATATATATATATATATATATATATATATATATATATATATATATATATATATATATGTATATATATATATATATATATATATATATATATATATATATACACATACATACAGTGGGGCAAAAAAGTCGGTGGCTGACTAAATACTTTTTTGCCCCATATATATATATATATATATATATATATATATATATATATATATATATATATATATATATATATATATATATATATATATATATATATATATACTAGGGATGTCCCGATCCAGGTTTTTGCACTTCCGATCCGATCCGATATTGTTTTTGCACTTCAGATCCGATACCGATACTGACCGATACCGATACTGACCGATACTGGCCTATCCGAGCATGTATTAAAGTTTAAATCATGTTGAAAAGGGTTTTAATACTCTTGATAACAACTAGCCAGCTGAATTAGGGGAGTTTGAATAATACACAATGGTTGGTTACAAGAAACTGACCTGTTCATTCAAGGATAAACACAAAATTATACATGCCAAACAGAAATGGCATCATTGAACTAGGGCTGGGCGATATGGCCTTTTTTTAATATTGCGATATTTTAAGGCCATATTGCGATACACGATATATATCTCGATATTTTGCCTTAGCCTTGAATGAACACTTGATGCATATAATCACAGCAGTATGATGATTCTATGTGTTTTGATTGATTGATTGAGACTTTTATTAGTAGGTTGCACAGTGAAGTACATACTCCGTACAATTGACCACTAAATGGTAACACCCGAATAAGTTTTTCAACTTGTTTAAGTCGGGGTCCACTTAAATTGATTCATGATACAGATATATACTATCAGATATATACTATCATCATAATACAGTCATCACACAAGATAATCACATTGAATTATTTACATTATTTATAATCCGGGGTGTGGAGGGGGGCGCCGGATGTAAGTGTCAAAAAGACAGCCAAAAGAGTTTGATATGGGAATAAATCTAACGTTAAAATATAGGGTAGAAATGCACCCATTTGCAGGAAATGTAGTCTTGATTTTCAAAATTGTCTTTCAAGGCTTGCATGTCTACATTAAAACATTCTTCTTCATACTGCATTAATATATGCTACTTTTAAACTTTCATGCAGAGAAGGAAATCACAACTAAAAAAATCACTAATTTTTTCATACGGTGTTGATGTGGAAATTTTTGCCTCGGCATTTTGATGGTGTGGGCGTGTGGCACCGAATGGAGATAAGCGTCTCGACAGACGTTACAATATTTGAACAATAATGACGAAAACTGTTTTCTCTGTCGTGTCCGTGTGTCGAAAATTGTTATGCGCTTATTTTTTTATTTGATTTTGTGTGTGGCATATAATTGCTATGCGCAGAGGACGCTTGAGCAGTGCGCAATTGCACAGGCGCGCACCTTAGAGGGAACGTTGCTCGCACGGCTGCGCTAGCATCACAGCTAACGTTAGCCATACTGCTACCTCTCTGCTCGGAGAGGGCGTATACGTATGTGACGTGTGTAAGAAGGTGCGCTTGCTGTGAGTGAGAAGAGCCTGTCGTGTAATGCCAGCAGCTAAAAGCAACTGCGTGAGAATCCACAGACCTGTGGATGTGTTGAAGGTGTGCTGGAAAATGCGGAACGGAAATTAGAGAGCAGCAGAAAAGTGGAATGTATTATTTAAATCGGTGCGTTGGAAAGCACGGACCAGAGTTTTTTTTTTAAAACTGGATCTGGATCGGCATTTTCCCATGCCTTGCCGATACGCATTTTTTGGCAAATATCGGCGGCCGATCCGATCCAAATATCGGATCGGGACATCCCTAATATATATATATATATATATATATATATATATATATATATATATATATATATATATATATATATATATATATATATATATATATATATATACAGTGGGGCAAAAAAGTATTTAGTCAGCCACCGATTGTGCAAGTTCTCCCACTTAAAATGATGACAAAGGTCTGTAATTTTCATCATAGGTACACTTCAACTGTGAGAGACAGAATGTGAAAAAAAATCCAGGAATTCACATTGTAGGAATTTTAAAGAATTTATTTGTAAATTATGGTGGAAAATAAGTATTTAGTCACTTCAAACAAGGAAGATCTCTGGCTCTCACAGACCTGTAACTTCTTTTTTAAGAAGCTCTTCTGTCCTCCACTCGTTAACTGTATTAATGGCACCTGTTTGAACTCGTTATCTGTATAAAAGACACCTGTCCACAGCCTCAAACAGTCAGACTCCAAACTCCACTATGGCCAAGACCAAAGAGCTGTCGAAGGACACCAAGAAAATAATTGTAGACCTGCACCAGACTGTGAAGAGTGAATCTACAATAGGCAAGCAGCTTGGTGTGAAAAAATCAACTGTGGGAACAATTATCAGAAAATGGAAGACATACAAGACCACTGATAATCTCCCTCGATCTGGGGCTCCACGCAAGATCTCATCCCGTGGGGTCAAAATGATCATGAGAACGGTGAGCAAAAATCCCAGAACCACACGGGGGGACCTGGTGAATGACCTGCAGAGAGCTGGGACCAAAGTAACAAAGGTTACTACCATCAGTAACACACTACGCCGACAGGGAATCAAATCCTGCTTAAGCCAGTGCATGTCCAGGCCCGTCTGAAGTTTGCCAGAGAGCACATGGATGATACAGCAGAGGATTGGGAGAATGTCATGTGGTCAGATGAAACCAAAATATAACTTTTTGGTATAAACTCAACTCGTCGTGTTTGGAGGAAGAAGAATACTGAGTTGCATCCCAAGAACACCATACCTACTGTGAAGCATGGGGGTGGAAACATCATGCTTTGGGGCTGTTTTTCTGCTAAGGGACAGGACGACTGATTCGTGTTAAGGAAAGAATGAATGGGGTCATGTATCGTGTGATTTTGAGCCAAAACCTCCTTCCATCAGTGAGAGCTTTGAAGATGAAACGTGGCTGGGTCTTCCAGCATGACAATGATCCCAAACACACCGCCCGGGCAACGAAGGAGTGGCTCCGTAAGAAGCATTTGAAAGTCCTGGAGTGGCGTAGCCAGTCTCCAGACCTCAACCCCATAGAAAATCTGTGGAGGGAGTTGAAAGTCCGTGTTGCTTGGCGACAGCCCCAAAACATCACTGCTCTCGAGAAGATCTGCATGGAGGAATGGGCCAAAATACCAGCTACTGTGTGTGCAAACCTGGTAAAGACCTATAGTAATCGTTTGACCTCTGTTATTGCCAACAAAGGTTATATTACATGGTACTGAGTTGAATTTTTGTTATTGACCAAATACTTATTTTCCACCACAATTTACAAATAAATTCTTTAAAAATCCTACAATGTGAATTCCTGGATTTTTTTTCACATTCTGTCTCTCACAATTGAAGTGTACCTATGATGAAAATTACAGACCTCTGTCATCATTTTAAGTGGGAGAACTTGCACAATTGGTATATATATATATATATATATATATATATATATATATATATATATATATATATATATATATATATATATATATATATATACACACACAGATATATATATATATATATATATATATATATATATATATATATATATATATATATATATATATATATATATATATATATATATATATATATATCAGTGGCGTGCCGTCACTAGAGGCAGGGGAGGCACGGCCTCACCTGCCATCATGGAAAGAAAAAAAAAAGTAAAAAGAAAAAAAATTAAATTGTTATATGTATCCAGTGATTATACTAAAGTTATTTTCCATTTAACTTCACCAGTTTTAGATTATTTTTATTTTTATTTTCACATTTGCCGTTCAAATACTGAGAAGAGACGGTGCGGTGATCAGCAGCCAGTTGAGGCACGTCACTGATTTGTGCCTCAACATGGATTGTGTGCAGTGACTCGGCTAACTGCTGGCCTGCTGTGCAGTGAGACCGTATTGCTATATGAATTATATTATACATTTCCATAGTTTAGTTAGCTGAGGAATATAATGTACAGTGTATTTTGTCAACAACTGTATGTGTGTAACGTATTTCTTGTGCTGAGCGATCATAAAACTGGAGGCTCGTCTCATAACCCCGCCTCCTGGTGCCAAGCACCTCCGCCGCAGAATACACCCCCGACGGGAGCGCCGCGGCCACACCAACCAAAGCCCACACCCAAACCCTCCACGTGCAAGACCGAATCCACCCAAAAAAAAGTCACTTAACAAGAAGCCAAAAAGTGCAAAAACAACAATGCTCGCGCGGCGCGCCGGAGGAGCCGTGAACAGGGACACAACATTAGGTACACCTGCAGACGGCAGAGCTGATTTCATATTTCATTCATTCACAACTCTTCCAACATGAACACCACTGCTCCCGCACTTATAAGTAAAGGTAAGACCATAATAACTTTTTTTTTTAATTAAATGTGCTTTTTTTGTGTGCATGCTACAGTTTGTAAGTGTAAAGTTAAAGTAAAGTACCAATGATTGTCACACACACACTAGGTGTGGTGAAATGTGTCCTCTGCATTTGACCCATCCCCTTGTTCACCCCCTGGGAGGTGAGGGGAGCAGTGGGCAGCAGCGGCGCCGTGCCTGGGAATAATTTTTGGTGATTTAACCCCCAATTCCAACCCTTGATGCTAAGTGCCAAGCAGGGAAGAATGCTGGTATGAGCTTTTAAACACAACCCGTTAACTGCTGCCAATCACATGGTGAATAAGATACTATTTAGGGTTCATATGTTTTGTAAATCTGACTGTGATGAAGTCTATGCCTCACCAGACATGAACCTCACCGCACGCCACTGATATATATATATATATATATATATATATATATATATATATATATATATATATATATATATATATATATATATATATATATATATATATATATATATATAGTATATGTGTATATATATATATATATATATAGTATATATATATATATATATATATATATATATATATATATATATATATATATACATATACTATATATATATATATATATACACATATACTATATATATATATATATATACACATATACTATATATATATATATATATATATATATATATATATATATATATATATATATATATATATATATTTATATATACATATACTTTGGCAGCTTAGTCACAGATGACCATGCTAATTTACGCTCTTGTGTCAGACACTTATTTCGATTTGATGTTTAATTTTTTATTTAAATTTATTTTTAAGTACTGGTATTGTTTATTATCAATAGCACTATTTCTATTGGTATTCATATTGCTCCATTTTTAGTGTAATAATGCTCATTGTCATTTCTGTATTTTTTTTTTTAAATTTTCGCTAACTGCTTATTTGCTATTACTTTTACCATCATATTTGTACATGTCGTATTTGCTGATGTTGCTCTGTTGTTGTTGTTGTTGTTGTGTTTGCTGTTGTTGTTTTTGTCTCTCTGTCTAATCCCCCTCTTGTCCCCACAATTCCCCCCTCTGTCTTCCTTTTTCTCTCTTTCTATCCCCTCCTGCTCCGGCCCGGCTGCACCAAATGATAATATAAATACATTTAATAAAGTCAAAATACAAGTAAGGCAACAAGAGAAGTATCCTACACTTCTCTTTTGTAAAGTAAATCTGAACAGCCGATATGGGCATCCACATCTGCTATATGATTTGCCCGAGAAGCTGGGCAGGACATTATAAAAAAATAAAAAATAAAAATAAAATAAAATAAAAAATAAAAATATTTTTAATTTTTTTAAATTTTGTAATGGTACTTTAATTATTATTAATAGTTTTTTTATTTATTTATTTAAATAGTTTTGTCATCCTATTTTAGTCAATTATTAGTAATATCTTTTCAGTTTTAATGAGTGTTGTAATTATACAATGCACATATCTAATTATAATTTTCACATTTTAACTTGATGTTTTGTTGATACGGTACATTCATGTTTGTTGACAACGCCTAGCATGGCTGTACAAGCCAATTCTTGAGTGACAGTCCCGGTTGCACTTAGTGCAAACATGTGTAGAGACTTCATCCCGCTCCTGCTGTGCGATGGTATATGCAGTATGTTTCCTCCTGTCTCTCTTCTCCTCTGCGAGCTGGCCTCTCCTCAAATCAGCCTCTGCGATACCCCGTCTAACCGCTTGACGCCAGACATTTCGGTTCTCCGCTTGTATCTCCCGGCTGTCCAAGGGAATATTACACGCCTTTAGATCTCTCTTGCATGCGTCCTTGAACCGGAGGGAGGGACGACCAACATGTCTGGAACCAGCAGCCAGTTGTCCATACATAATGTCCTTGGGAAGCCGTCCGTTCTCCATCCGCCGAACATGTCCCAGCCATCGAAGACGGCGCTGGCTAAGAAGAGAGTTCATGCTATGGATATTAGCCCGCTGAAGAATGACACTGTGTGGAATATGGTCCTGCCAACTAATACCAAGGATATGTTTGATGCACCGCATGTGAAAAGCGTTAGGTCGACGCTCTTGTCTCATGTAAGTAGTCCAGGTCTCGCTTCCGTAGAGTAAAGTGCTGAGAATGCAGGCCTGATAAACTCGGATCTTTGTATGTTGAGTAAGAGCGTTGTTTTCCCATACTCGCTTTGCTAGTTTAGCCATGATGGTATTTGCCTTTCCAAGCCTCCTGTCAAGTTCAACATCAAGCGAGAGTTTATTGCTGATTGTCGAGCCTAGGTATATAAAATGATCTACTACTTCTAAAGTGACACCATTCATCTTGATAGCAGGATTTGCAGCACCTTGAACACTGACATTGGTTTTCTGCAGGCTAAATATAAGTCCAAACTGTTCACAAGCATTCGCAAAACAGTCACTTAGATGTTGTAAGGCTTCTTTGGTGTTGGTAACAAGAGCAGCATCGTCTGCAAAAAGCATCTCTCGGATTAACACTGACCTCCTTTTGGTTTTCGCACGTAATCTTGCCAGATTGAACAATTTGCCGTCAGACCGTGTGTGTAGATAGACACCCTCAATGGATGTGTCAAAAGCGTAGGACAGGAGTATAGAGAAGAATATTCCAAAAAAAGTTGGTGCTAAGACGCAGCCCTGCTTAACACCACTGTTGATAGAGAAGGAGTCCGAACAGGATCCATCATACAAGACTGTTCCCTTCATGTTGGAATGGAAAGAGATCAACATGCTGAGTAGTTTTGGAGGACATCCAATCTTTTGTAGTAGCTTGAACAGGCCCTTCCTGCTGACAAGATCGAAAGCCTTAGTTAGATCTATGAACATCATGTAAAGAGGTTGACCTTGTTCTCTACTCTTCTCTTGAATCTGCCTGACTGAAAATATCATGTCGGTCGTCGATCTTCCATCCCTGAAACCACATTGGGATTCAGGATAGATACGATCTGCAAGTATCTGTAGCCTGTTTAGGATTATGCGTGCATAAACCTTTCCAACGATGTTCAAGAGAGAAATTCCTCTATAGCTATTACAGTCGCTGCGGTCCCCTTTATTTTATAAAGTGACACAATAGTGTCATCACGCATGTCCTGAGGTACTCCTTCTTCCTCCCAGCAAAGACACAGTAATTCCTACAGCGGTTTAAGCAGGGCAGGCTTCCCTTGCTTGATAGCTTCAGGTGGAATGTTATCGTTACCTGGTGCTTTGTCAGATGGAAGTGAATCAATAGCTTTTTCAAGCTCTACCATTGTAGGCACTTCGTCAAGTTCATTCATGATTGGTAGCTCCTTCGTATAATTTAGAGCAGCATCAGAGATAGTTGTTTCACGGCTGTATAGTTCTGAGTAGTGCTCCACCCATCTGACCATCTGTTCTTCTCGATTGGTAATCTTCTCCCCTATCCGAGATTTAATTGGAGTAGTCCGTTTTATAACAGGTCCTACTGCTTTCTTTATACCATTGTACATGCCACAGATGTTACCAGATTCAGCACTCATCTGGATATCTTCGCAGAGCTGCTGCCAATAGTTGTTTGCACACTGTCTGGCAATGCGCTGTGTGGAACAACGAGTACTCTTGAGTGTTGCAAGTGACTGAGCATTTGGACATCTCTTGTATGCCAAAAATGCTTTGCGTTTGGCCTCAATTGCTGGTTCCATGATTGGTAGATAGGCATTAAACCAGTCGTGACTAGTTCTTTCCCTCTTCCCAAAAGTAGAAATAGCTGTATTGTAAATTGCTTCTTTAATGGCGTTCCATTTTGCTGTAGCATTATGCTCCGGCAGGTTTTGAAGAGCTTGGTCCAGGGTTGATACATAATCATCCACCTTGCATGAAATTGACATCTTTGATGTGTCAATGCAGGCACGACTCTTTGCTTTGGAGCGATGAATTTTACGGGGCTGAAGGCGCACTTTGGCGCTCACAAGGGCATGGTCCGTACTGCAATCTGCACTATGATAGCTTCTAGTAATAAGAATGTTATTTAGTGACGACCGCCTAGTGATTATATACTATATATATATATATATATATATATATATATATATATATATATATATATATATATATATATATATATATATATATATATATATATATATATATTTATATATTAGGGGTGTAACGATACGTGTATTTGTACCGAACAGTTTCGGTACGGGGGTTCCGGTTCGGTTCGGAGGTGTACCGAATGAGTTTCCACACTGACATATTAAGTAGCGTAACCCACGTTGTGTAAACAATGCACACCGAGGCACAACACACGGCATGCTAGCAGCTAACGGGTTACGATAGACTGACCATACGTCCTCTTTTCACCGGACATGTCCTCTTTTGCGGAGCTGTCATGCCAGAGTTTCTTAAATGCCTCAAATGTCCGGCATTTTGAGTTAGGGTTGCGTGTATTTTCAATGTACGTTCAGGGTAGGGCTGGGCGATATGGCCTTTTATTAATATCTCGATATTTTTAGGCCATATCGCGATACACGATATATATCTCGATATTTTGCCTTAGCCTTGAATGAACACTTGATACATATATTCACAGCAGTATGATGATTCTATGTGTCTACATTAAAACATTCTTGTTCATACTGCATTCATATATGCTCATTTTAAACTTTCATGCAGAGAGGGAAATCACAACTAAGTCAATTTAGAAAAACTGTATTTATTAAACAGTTATTAAGCAGTGGCACAAACATTCATGTCATTTCCAAAACAGAAAGTGCGAGATTGTCAGAGACATTTTAAAAGAAGCTATAAGTGCACTTTTGTGCATGATGACACACAAGATATTTCAATAAGTGTCACATAAAAATGAGCTGCATATCAAATAGTATATGTCCTACGGTGTTGATGTGGAAATAGTTGCTTCGGCATTTAGTTGGTGTGGCACCGAACGGAGATGTTGACATGTAAAGACATATTCCCGCTTGAAGCCAAACCACCGTCAGACGATGGACCCCGTGCTGTTTCTCTTGGGAATTAGTTATTCCTTCATTTGTTACCAGATTCGCAGCTTCTATCTCTCGTATTACTACTCAAACCACACCGTTAGCTGCTAGCATCACAGCTAACATTACCATGTCGCTACCTGTCTGCTTCGCGGGAGTGTGTGACGTTGCTCACGTGACAGTATGTGACGTATGTAAGAAGGTGCGCTTGTTTTAAAGTCTCTGTGAGAAGGAGAGACAGGAAAGAGTGAGAAACGCATGCAGTTTAATGCCCCGCAGCTAAAAACAACTGCGTGAGAACGTATACTCAAATATCACAATATAGTCATTTTCTATATCGCACAGAGACAAACCCGCGATATATCGAATATATCGATACATCGCCCAGCCCTAGTTCAGGGTTAAGAAGGGGTTAAAAACAAAACAAATTGTGCCCGCAGCAGCATTATTTTACAGTAACTCAAATTCGAACTGCACGTTAATGTAGGTTTGGCGATTATATGATCGCGAACGTTGATCGTGATTAATTTGAGTTCAATCACGGTGATTAGCTGCTAGCATATTTCCTCGATCAAACATGACGGATAGGTCTGTTAGAAGTTACCACAGTAGTAAACAGTAGAGAAGCAACGATGATTGGTATAATCCTGCACGGAACAATCCGAACGAATTAGTGACACGCTTTAGTTTCACTATCTGCTGTAGCGCACCAGTTATCCTGCCCTGGATGAGGACATGCAGGCACGTCCGACTGGGAGAATCAACACACCCACTAATTTAATCAGAAAAAGCATTTTTATATAAAAATATTTTTTAAACATACTTTTTGTTTATGTATCTGCAAAGATTGCACTCCTCTGATATAACATGTTCTAAAAAATAATCTGCGGACAAACACTTTGTGTTCTTTTTGTTTGTGGATAGAAAAACATTTTGTTCCTGAAATAATTATTAAACTTGTTTTATGTGTTGGTATATATTATTTTACAGTACTTTAAATCAAACTGCACTTTAATGTATTTTCATTCAATATAAGATACAGAATTGGGGTTTTCAAAACTCCACAATCTGGGTCACCGCTGGTTGTTGGCCAAAGCACTGGTGAGAAGCACTGATGTATGCAAGTAATGAAATAATACAAGTAATAATTTACCATTTGAAAGGGTTGTTTAGTAAATGTTAATATGAAACAAAAGTCTTATAGTATTCACTACACCTATTATACTTTGTTTACTACATAATGTTTGTGATAACAAGCAAAAAAACAAAACCTTGAAAGGCAAAAAACTTTACCCCACAAAACGTACCAAAAAAAGCAAAACCGTGGACCTAAAACCAGTTACGGACCGGAGCGTGGGTGCCCTGTATCGTTGCACCTCGAGTAAGCACAATCTTAGATATGAACAAAATGATAGTTGTCAGTTGTTAGCATATATTACCTTGATCAAACATTGTGGAAATATTTGTCACAAGATACTACAATAGTAAACAGTAGGGATCCAGTACTCTGTATAATCCTGCAAGGGATAATCCATTTTAATAATGAATAAAACATTTTTAATATTAATTGAGATCGGATGACATGAAAAAATTAATCGTGATCATTGTTTTTGCCATATCGCCCAGTCCTACTTTAATGTACTTTCATAAAATATAAGCTACTGTATTTGAGTTTTGAAAAAACTCCACAATCGGAGCACCGTTTGCCAAACCGCTGGTGAGAAGCACTGATTTGTACAAGTAATCAAATAATAAAACACATTTACTATTTGAAAGTGTTGTTTAGTAAAAGTTAACTTGAAATAAAAGTCTTACAGTATTTAGTACACCAATATTGACACTTTGTTTACTGCAGAATAAGAGTTTGTGATGACAAGCAAAATAACAAAAGAACTTTGAGAGGAAAAAAAGTTGTTCTCTTTAACCCCACAAATTGTACTGAAAGAACCAAAACTGTGGTCTAAAACTGAGGTACGGATCGTAGCATGGGTTACCTGTAGCGTTGCACCTCTAGTAAACACAATCTGATATATATACAAAATGACAGTTGTCAGCTGTTAGCATATATTACCTTGATCAAACATGAGGAAAATGTCTGTTACAAGATACTGCACTAGTAAATAGGGTTGGGTATCGAGTATCGATTGGAACTGGGACTAACTTTCCGATTCTCCCGGAATCGTTCAAAAGTTTAAATTTCGATTCCTAGTTTCGATACCCAGTCCGCCGACCGGAAAAAAAGGATAAGTCCGCCGACCGGAAGAAGAAGCCGCTGAACACCACCGAAGAAGCGCCCACCGCCGGAAGTGTTAGCATAGCCGAGCCTATGTAGCCGAGCGAGTCAGTCAAGCATGGATAGCGGGCATCGGCGGTAGAAAGTGTGGCTTTATTTTAGTTAAAAAAATGAAATATCGGCGAAATATAACACGTGCGACAGGACTGTTTCGTGCTTAGGAGGGTGCACGTCGAACATGATGAAGCACCTCCGAGTTCATGAAGTACAAATATATGCATGTCCCGTCTTCGACGCGCTGCGCCGACCGTCCTCCTCCTGCTGTCAGATCTCGCTTTCTCCTATTTATGCCTTCAAGCTTCTTCCACACCCAGCGAACGTGTATTTTCCACAGCAGGAGACACTATCTGTCCAGAACGCTAACGCATCCTGCCTGAGAAGGCGGATATGGTCATTTTCCTAAACAAGAACTGTCTCTGATTTTATACTGAACCTGCTGCTAATCTGGACTGGGTTTTGCAAGTTGTTTCTTATTGTTTATTTGCTTTTCTGCACCAGGTTAGCCCATCAGTGGGAGCACGGTAACATGTTTAAGTACCTGCAGCATCATACACTTGTGTGTGTAAATGTGTTTTCATGAGGTTTCCTGCAGCATCATACACTTATGTGTAAATGTGTTTTCAAAAATAAAGCTCTCTTGGGGAAAGTGTACCCCTGTGAAAATGTATTTATAATATTTATATTCAAGTTCATAGATTTGATATTTATATTCTAGTTGAAAACAGCCCTGTGAGGAATTTATAGTAAAGTTCATAAAAAGTTAATAGAATTAAAATTGATGGAGAATGTCAGACTAGTTCATTCAGAAAGACTGTATGTAGGTTAGCTAGCTCATTTAAAATATCCAAAACTTTTTTTTTGACCCTGCCTCTTAAAAGAATCGGAACCGAGAATCATCAGGAATCGGAATCGGAATCGTTCGAATTCAAACGATACCCAACCCTACTAGTAAACAGTAGGGATGCAACGGTACTCGGTACAATCCGCCTTCAATAAAATAAAAATCGAGATATCAGGATAATTTTTTTGCCGTGTTGCTCAGCCCTACCTCCAACCACCACCAAACATTCATTCATGTGAGCGCCACTTTTGCCCAAGGTCACAAAGGCTGTGACTAGGATGGCGGATGCCGGAATCAAACCTGGAACCCTCAAGTTGCTGGGAAGGCTGCTCTATACCGAGATGTTCTGCATCTTGGGACCCGAGGCCTCTGACCAGACGGGAGGAGCTGGAACTCACCATTAAAAGGGTGGGAGATTTCTGCTGTAATTGAGTTGGCAATCCGCTGTACCTGCCGGGTGTACAGGGACTCCAAACTCTGACACCAGACAAAAAGATAAAACCGAAAGATTTTTATTTTATTTATTTTACAGAAAATTATGCATATCTGCTTTTTAGAAAGCATACGCAATATTTCTGACTAATCACGGTGTTCGGATGTGGAGAACACCTCTGAGGAATGGCGTGCAAACTGCCGGCCAAACACCATCTCGTCATGTGATGCATGAGAAACATTCATTTCACTTTTACAGTTAATAATAGCATATTTTAACATGATAGACAGTAGGGCTGTGAATATTTCGGTGTCCCACGATTCGATTCAATATCGATTCTTGGGGTCACGATTCGATTCAAAATTGATTTTTTTTTTTCAATTCAACATGATTCTCGATTCAAAACGATTTTTTTCCCGATTCAAAACGATTCTCTATTCATTCAATACATAGGATTTCAGCAGGATCTACCCCAGTGTGCTGACATGCAAGCAGAGTAGTAGATTTTTGTAAAAAGCTTTTATAATTGTAAAAGACAATGTTTTATCAACTGATTGCAATAATGTAAATTTGTTTTAACTATTAAATGAACCAAAAATATGACTTATTTTATCTTTGTGAAAATATTGGACACAGTGTGTTGTCAAGCTTATGAGATGCGATGCAAGTGTAAGCCACTGTGACACTATTGTTCTTTTATTTTTTATTTTTATAAATGTCTAATGATAATGTCAGAGGGATTTTTAATCACTGCTATGTTGAAATTATAACTAATATTGATACTGTTGTTGATAATATTCATTTTTGTTTCACTACTTTTGGTTTGTTCTGTGTCGTGTTTGTGTCTCTCACAATTGCTCTGTTTATTGCAGTTCTGAGTGTTGCTGGGTCGGGTTTGGTTTTGGAATTGGATTGCATTGTTATGGTATTGCTGTGTACTGCTTTGTTGGATTGATTAATTAAAAAAAAAAAAAGTATTTTTTTTTTAAAAATAAAAAAAAATAAAAAATGAGAATCGATTCTGAATCGCACAACGTGAGAATCGCGATTAGAATTCGAATCGATTATTTTCCACACCCCTAAAAGACAGTGTTAGTTTGTTAGTTATCTGCAGTTTTATCATTAGACGAAGTGCTGATTTTGCAGCCGCTGCTGGTGGTGGTGGTGATTCACTTTCGTCTCAGAGGGGATCGAAAATGCGTCATTCATTCACAGTTATCACAAGCTGTGTCTGCTAATGTTTCTGATGGTATTTTCTCAATTTGGTGCAATATTCACTTTGTAAGTATTGCAAGGTACCACATTGTTTTCTTTTCTCATTATTAATTATAAAGTTTGTGCAGCTGATTGGCGCTGTGCATGGTGACGTCATGCGTGGCCAAAGCTAAAGGTAACGATAAGGGAATTGTCAACAAAACTGTCAAATGATTCCCAGGAATCAAAACCCTGGGAGCCGGTTATCAACAAGAACCATTTTTCGATACCCATCCTTAGTTATCGATACGTTTATTGTTATTCTTAAGAGCAGCATGTTACATGTCAAAATTGTGGTGCTTTTTGGGGGGCCAGAACAGATAATGACATTTCAATTCCTTTCAATGGTGGAAATTATTGTTGCGATTTTAGTATTTAGTTACGAGTTCATGATGGAACAAATTCAACTAGCATGCACATTTTTTTTAACTTAATTTCAAGACCGTAGATGAGGGGAGAAATCCAAAATACACTGATGACATCAAGGATTTACAATAACAAAACAAAAAACAAGCTCGCTTGTTGCTTTCCACTCCTTCCTTATCTAATATGGTGATAGTGGCAGTTACTTCCCGCTGTGGGAGGTGAACTTGGTTGGGGCTTTCCCAACACGAGAGATCCTGTGTCTATTTGGACAGTTCTTCCTATAGGAGGTATTTTTTCCAGTGTGTCGTGGCAGAAGAGTTTTGTTGTACCTGGGTGGTGAGTATGTGCCGAGTAGATTCACTATCAATTGGTCATACGGATATATTTATCACTTTATAACAGCAAGCCATTAAAGTCTAGAAGACTTCATTCACATTTCATTCACCACTCTACAAAAAAAAACTCAGGAGTTAGTGGGTTGTCCAGTAAACAGAAATTTGCCGGTTCAAATCCTGCTTCATCTATCCCAGTCGCTGCTCTTGTGCCCTAAGCAGGACACTTTGCCCTCTGGATTGCTCACACGGGAAAGCTTCATCGACCGAGAACCATGACGAGCCAGATACGGTACCCGGGCACTACAAAATGGCTGCCCACTGCTCCTCAAGAATGGATGTATCAAATCCAGCGACGATGTGATAAGGCTTCAAAAAAAAACCTGATTTTTTTTCCCACAAAAAGCTTGATTTTCCATTTTTTTATGATTTTTTCCCTACTTTTTAAAGAAACCATGGAATACAAATGATAGAGATAATTCAAAACAACTTTTTATTTTATTTGCTCAAAAACAAATAGTTTCAAATGACACTGCACACACTGCATCTTATTCTAATTTGAATAATTTTAGACCAGATAAAAATTTTACTTATTATGGATTAATATTTAAAGAACTAAATTAAAAGCTTCCTCTCTGAGCCACTACTCCTGTCTTGAATCAATTAATTATGTAAACAAAAATGTAGCAGTGCAAATTGGATGCAAATAAATAATCTCCAACATTTAGATGAAAAAAGTGCAAACGTAAAACTTCTGTCTTGAATAAAATACTTCTGTAACTAAAAAAATGGTATTATACATTGTATGCTGATAATTTATCAAGTAAAACATTGAAAAGACTATAGTTTCTAAGGCTGAAACGACGCGTCGACGTAGTCGACGTCATCGGTTACGTAAATACGTCGACGCCGTTTTTGTGCGTCGACGCGTCGCATAATGACGTCACACTACCGTCATGGCGAAGCGCAAAGCAGACGATCAAAGAAGACGATGCGAGCGGTGCGAGCGAGGGGGGAAAAGCATGCCAAAAGTGGTCAAAAGTGTGGGAGTATTTCAATAAACGGCCTAATAATGTTGTTGTATGCACACTGTGTCGAGCGGAAATGGCCTATCATAGCAGCACAACGGCTATGGACGAACATTTGAAAAGAAAACCATCAACTAGTCAATCGTCCGCGCGAGCATACGTTGTCATCATTACACAAAAACATGAATGTGTCATTTGTATCTGCTAGGGGTGTAACGGTACGTGTTTTGTATTGAACCGTTTCGGTACGGGGCTTTTGGTTCGGTACGGGGGTGTACCGAACGAGTTTCTAAGCTAAAGCTAACTTTAGCTGCTAAAGTCTTAACAAGCTGCTTTGCTCCTTCTGCCTCTGTCTCAGCACGCAGCATTGTCCCACCCACACAACCATCTGATTGGTACACACGCAGCATTGTCCCACCCACACAACCATCTGATTGGTACACACGCAGCATTGTCCCACCCACACAACCATCTGATTGGTACACACGAAGCATTATCAGCCAATCAGCAGTGCGTATTCAGAGCGCATGTAGTCAGCGCTTCAGCGTCGAGCAGATAGGTGTTTAGCAGGTGAGCATCAGGCAGCGGACTCTCCCCAAATGATAATAAACACCTCCCAGTCAACTACTAGTAACATCACTATGAGCCCGTTGACCTTCTAGAAACTTAAACAGCAGCTCAGCTCACTCGCAATCCTGGCTTGAGGTGAAGGCTAATTAGCTCTCAGTTCCAGCCACATCGTCCCCTTCTGAGCGCCTATTTTCAGCTGCTGGGAATATTGTAAACAAGAAAAGAACCAAAGCATGTAGACATGCTAACCTTTCTTCATTACAACTGTTAGTCACTCACTGGAATGAGTAGAATTGGTTATTGTGTACTGTGTTGGACTGGATGTTTATTTTGCACATTTTAAAAGCAATACTTAATGTTTACAGTACTCCAGAATATTTAGATTGGCACTTTTTTGTATTGGATGTTTATCTTTATTTTTGCACATTTTAGCAAATAAGCAATACTTTCACTTTAGTTGAAATGTTTACACTGTTGTTACAGAATATTTCGTTTTGCACTTTTTTGTATTGGATGTTTATCTTTATTTTTGCACATTTTAAATCAAAATAAGCAATACTTTTACTTTTGAAAGGCTTATACTATTGCAGAATATTAAGATTTGCACTGGATGTTGACTTTTATATTTGCACATTAAAAAGCAAATAAGCTACTTTTAATTTTGTTGAATGTTAAAAGTTTTAAATGTTTACATTGTTACAGAATATTTAGTCATGTTGTTGTCAATGTTGACTGAGTGGCCATACTTCTTTTTTTTTGTAAATAAAAGCCATGCCTTTTGAAAAAACGGGCCTACATTTATTTTTTCATCTTCATTTTGAATAAAAAAATAATCGGTAAAAGGAAAAATAATCTATAGATTAATCGGAAAAAATAATCTATAGATTAACCGATTAATCGAAAAAATAATCTATAGATTAATCGATAGAAAAATAATCGTTAGCTGCAGCCTTAATAGTTTCATCCATCCATCTATCCATTTTCTACCGCTTATTCCCTTCGGGGTCACGGGGGGCGCTGGAGCCTATCTCAGCTACAATTGGGCGGAAGGCGGGGTACACCCTGGACAAGTCGCCACCTCATAGTTTCAGTAAGTGGATAAACAAAGGCTTTTTCATTCATACATCTTGGTGGTGTGCAGAGCGACCGCTTGAGTGATTGTTCTCAACAGTGCTTCTTTCTGATCATACATAGTATCATACAAACATTGCGTAAATGATTCCACTACAGTAAGCTGCTTTTAATTGTTGTTGCGGTCTTGTTCACTTTGTAAAGAGTTGCATTTCCCCGCACTCGACTAAAGGCTTCGGTTTCAGATGCAGGAAGGAGTTTGTTGTGCTGCTGCCTCTTTTAAACAAACTTTGCTGTGTGCAGTCATTTCTTTTACGCCTGCTGCCGCAAATCTAAACTACTGAGAATACGTTTCTTTTCTTTGGAACAAATGTCTTGCTCTTGTTAGCGTTAGCATTAGCCATGTTTACCTAGGTGTGTGAATCTCAGCTAAGGAAATAAGGCAGAAGGCGAAAGCTACGGAAGCTCCTGGGGGAAAAAACATGCGGCAGCAAGAGGAGAAAAACATTTTTTTCTTAATTGTCTGCAACAAAAAAAAACTTGAAAATATCGATAAAAATGATATATACCGCCCAGGCCTAAGAAACAAACTTTTGCTGTACATAAGCTGTAACTTGTACATATGACAATTATGATCTTCTTGTTCATCTAAATCAGGGGTTTTAAACATGCGGCCCGCGGGCCGCCAATTGCAGCCCGCGAGACGTTATTGTGCGGCCCCCACCTTAATATGATAGTTTGATGTTAGTGCGGCCCGCGAGTTTTAAATGAATGGCGCTTAACAGCGTTGTGTGCGGAGCTGACGGAATCTACCAATCATGGTGTGGTATGAGGCTCTCGACAATATCGAGGGCATGCCGTGATGGCACTGCCTTTAGTGTCCTCTAGAAACTGTCACCGCATCATCTTTTTCTCCATACTAGCAGCGTGCCAGCCCAGACACATGTTATATGAGGCTTCTGCAGACACACACAAGTTATTGCAAGACATACTTGAGGAACAGCCATACATGTCACACTGAGGGTGGTCATATTTTATTTTATTTATTTATTAATAACACTGTTACAAATATGTGCCACACTGTGAACCCACACCAAACAACAATGACAAACATATTTCGGGAGAACATCCGCACCTAAACACAACAGAACAAATACCCAGAATCCTTTGCAGCCCTAACTTTTCCGGGCTACAAAAACACACACCTCAACACCCCCCCCCCCCCCCCCTTCTCCAGAATTCGGAGGTCTCAAGGTTGGCAAGTATGCATTGACGTCACTGCAAGCAGAGAAACAATTTGCCGCTTTTCCACGACACCCACACACGCTCTTCCTCCCTCCCTCCCTGCCTCCCTCGCTCGCCCGCCCCCGTTGTAAACAGTCCGGGCGGGGATGACGAGCGCTTTGATTGAGACTTTTATTAGTAGTAGTAGGTTGCACAGTGAAGTACATATTCCGTACAATTGACCACTAAATGGTAACACCCAAATAAGTTTTTCAACTTGTTTAAGTCGGGGTCCACTTAAATGGATTCATGATACAGATATATACTATCAGATATTCCAAAGCACTCCGCCGAAGGACCGAGCGACAATACAAAAGTGTGGTGCACTGGACCCCAGCGCTGATACTCCGACAGAGAGTCGCTGGGCGAATCAGACGTGTAACACGTCAGTCGTGATGTTAGCCTGTTCGGGGCTAATTGTGTTACCGTAAATGTATACTCCACGCCGAGACAAACTCCCCCCCCGTTGGCTCCAGACAGAGATGATTTTTGATGCAATATTTCTTTGTTCAGCACAGGGGCACCCCGACGTGTCTTATTTCATTTCATTTCATTTCAGTTTTATTTATCTCCTTACTTAAAGGCCAACTGAAATGAATTGTTTTTATTTAAACGGGGATAGCAGATCCATTCTATGTGTCATACTTGATCATTTCGCGATATTGCCATATTTTTGCTGAAAGGATTTAGTAGAGAACAACGACGATAAAGATCGCTACTTTTGGTATCTGATAAAAAAAAGCCTTGCCCCTACCGGAAGTAGCGTGACGACACCGGGGGAAGGACTGCTCATATTTTCCTATTGTTTACACCAGCAGCGAGAGAGATTCGGACCGAGAAAGCGACGATTACCCCATTAAATTGAGCGAGGATGAAAGATTTGTGGATGAGGAACGTTAGAGTGAAGGACTAGATGCAGTGCAAGACATATCTTTTTTCGCTCTGACCGTAACTTAGGTACAAGCTGGCTCATTGGATTCCACACTATCTCCTTTTTCTATTGTGGATCACGGATTTGTGTTTTAAACCACCTCGGATACTATATCCTCTTGAAAATGAGAGTCGAGAACGCGAAATGGACATTCACAGTGACTTTTATCTCCACGACAATACATCGACAAAACACTTTAGCTATGGAGATAATGTGATAGCATCGTGCTTAACTGCATATAGAAACAAAATAAATAAATCCCTGACTCAAAGACAGAAGATCAACAATACTATTAAACCAGGGACATGTAAATACACGGTTACTGCTTTCCAGCCTGGCGAAGGTTAACAATGCTGTTGCTAACGACGCCATTGAAGCTAACTTAGCAACCGGACCGCACAGAGCTATGCTAAAAACATTAGCTATCCACCTACGCCAGCCAGCCCTCATCTGCTCATCAACACCCGTGCTCACCTGCGTTCCAGCGATCGATGGTGCGACGAAGGACTTCACCCCATCACAGATGCGGTCGGCGAGACGGAGGAAGTTAAGGTGAGTTCGGCGGCTAACGCGTCTGCTATCCATCTCTGTCTTCATGGTTGTGTTGCTGTAGTCCGCCGCTAATACACCGATCCCACCTACAACTTTCTTCTTTGCAGTCTCCATTGTTCATTAAACAAATTGCAAAAGATTCACCAACACAGATGTCCAGAATACTGTGGAATTTTGAAATGAAAACAGAGCTTTTTTGTATTGTATTCAATGGGGTACCAATACTTCCGCATCAACTGATTCCGTCACGCGCATACGTCATCATATCTAGACGTTTTCAACCGGAAGTGTGGCGGGAAATTTACAATTGCAATTTATAAGTTAACCCGGCCGTATTCGCATGTCTTGCAATGTTAAGATTTCATCATTGATATATAAACTTTTAGACTGCGTGGTCGGTAGTAGTGGGTTTCAGTAGGCCTTTAATGATATCATATAAACCAACAATTACATCCAAATATAACGAAAACAAACAAAAAAACACACAAAAAAACACAAGAAGTGTATATATACACCTCACGGGATGATACAAAACAAATACAAAACCAGGCAAAAAATAAGTAAAATAATAAATATAAAGCAAAATGTAAACACCTTTGGCTGTCTATATATTATTGTTCTGCCTTTATATATTTTTTCATTTGGAATATATTTTTACAATCTCCTATCTCATTGTAAAGAGAATTCCATAGTTTAACCCCCACCACTGATATGCACATTTGTTTTAAAGTTGTCCTTGAATACTGATGTTGGAAATGACCTTTTCTTCTATGTTCTGTATTCTCAGAAGTGATGACAAACATTTTTTGTAAATTTGCTGGTAATGTTTTACTTTTAGCCTTAAACATGACACATAATGTCTGTAACTTTACTAGCTCCTGTAATTTCAATAAACCCAAATTAATAAATAATATGTTAGTGTGTTCTAAGTAATCTACTATATGAATAATCCTTATAGCTCTTTTCTGTAGTTGATACAGAGAAAGTTGCGGTGCACAAGCAATACAATTTGAAACGTCATAATACAACTAGACATGCTGAGGAGTATGCAAAATACCAGGGAGATGAGAGAGTGAACCGGGTTGAAAATTTTAAAACCAGTCTACAGAGGCAACAAGATTTCGTCAAGAAAGCAAGCGAAAAGAGCGATGCAGCAGTCAAAGCTAGCTACATGGTGAGTGAGATGGTTGGTAGGGCGGGAAAACCATTCAAAGAAGGTGAATTCATTAAAAAGTGCATGTTAGATTTTTTTTAAGAAATCTTTTTCTTGCGGCCCAGCCTCACCCAGTTTCTGCATCCAGTGGCCCCCAGGTAAATTGAATTTGAGACCCCTGATCTAAATCTATCAATATGTTTAACCTCAAGTTCATTCACAATCAAAATATTTAACTGACACTTAGGAAGCTAGTGAAGGACAACATTGCTGATAAACACAGCATCACAGTATAGTTATAGTTTCACAGTTAATGTGCTTTCCGGAAGAAAAGCTAAATGACAGGAAAGAATGGTCATAGAGGCAAAGGCCCTTCATGTTTTCTGAATGAAAAATCCTGAATGTGGAATGACAGCAGGGTCAAAAACTGCTGACACAAAAGCCACCATCCCTTGGCAAAGAGACTACAAAACAGCAAAAGAGGAAACTCTTTTGGAAGAGGACAATTAATGTAAGAAAGACGCTAAGACACTCCAAACCAAGCGTCAGCATGGAGCTATCCAGCGCCAGTGACATTTGCTCCTTGTTAGCACTCGGTCTCCTGTGTACTCCAGCGCCTCGGCCAACAACAACACAAAAAGAACTTGGGCCTCTATCAAACCTGACACTGACAGATTTACATCAGATTGTGCCGTCCTATCTCAGGCCCTATGGAAGCTGCTTTATTTTTTTTTCTAAATGCTGTTTTATTTCTCCCCAAATTCTATTCATTTTTTTAACGATTCCGTTATTTTACCTTTAACTCTTATTTTACCACAATAGTGTACCTTTTGAGTTTGAGTTTGAGTTTATTTCGAACATGCAAGCATACAACATGATACATCACAATTTCCAGTTTCTCTTTTCAACATGTTCGAAAATGAGTAGGAAGAAGCAGAGCTTATTTAATCCTACCCCTTTTCTATACATAACAGTTGCTAAAACTTTTTGTTCACTTCCTGTTCACTTTGTAGTTCAGGTTCTTCATCACGTACACAGCTACTCCTCCTCCATTTTTGTTGGTTCTGTTGATGTAGTTTAGTTCATATCCTTCCAGATCCAAATCTATTCCTTTTTTATCATCAATCCATGTTTCTGTGACAGCAATCACCTTGAAGGGTTCGTTGATGTGTTTCAAAAAGTTCTTAAAGGCCTACTGAAACCCACTACTACCAACCACGTAGTCTGATAGTTTATATATCAATGATGAAATCTTAACATTGCAACACATGCCAATACGGCCGGGTCCTTTTGGCTCATGGGACTCCAAAGGCAGCGGACAGGTACCGACAGGCCAATCGGTGTGCTGCTTCAGCGATTGCGGAGCCAAAAACTCGGACATGGGAGGAGTTCGAGGAAGCCATGGAAAACGACTTCTGGACGGCTTCCAAGCGATTCTGGACCACCATCCGCCATGTCAACTGCACTGTCAACACCGTGTATGGCGATGATGGTGTTCTGCTGACCTCCACTGCGGATGTTGTGGATCGATGGAGAGAATACTTTGAAGACCTCCTTGAAGCAGTGCCTGGGAAATCTGTGGTGGGCTCTTCTATTTCTCAGGTTGAGGTTGCCGAGGTAGTTAAAAAGCTCCTCGGTGGCAAGGCCCCGGGGGTGGATGAGATCCGCAGCATCGAGTGCCTTGAGACACTGGTTGCTGCAGGACTGTCTTGGTTGACAAGACTCTGCAACATTGCGTGGACATTGGGGGCGGTACCTCTGGATTGGCAGATCAGGGTGGTGGTTCCTCTCTTTAAGAAAGGGAACCGGAGGGTGTGTTCCAACTATCGTGGGATCGCATACCTCAGCCTTCCCGGTAGGGTCTATTCAGGTGTACTGGAAAAGGAGGCTACGCCGGATAGTCGAACCTCGGATTCAGGAGGAACAGTGTGGTTTTCGTTCTGGTCGTGGAACTGTGGACCAGCTCTATACTCTCGGAAGGGTCTTTGAGGGTGCATGGGAGTTTGTCCAACAAGTCTACATGAGCTTTGTGGACTTGGAGAAGAATTTGACCGTGTCCCCCGGGAAGTCCTGTGGGTAGTGCTCAGAGAGTATGAGAATATCGGACTGTCTGATTGTGGCGGTCCCCTCCCTGTATGATCAGTGTCAGAACTTGGTCCGCAGATGATGTGGTCCAGATGGCTTCATCTGACCAGGATTTTCAGCTCTCACTGGATTGGTTTGCAGCAGAGTGTGAAGCGACTGGGATTAAAATCAGCACGTCCGAGTCCGAGTCCATGGTTCTCGTTCAGAAAAGGGTGGAGTGCCATCTCCGTGTTGGAGAAAATATCTTGCCCCAAGTGGGGGAGTTCAAGTACCTCTGAGTCTTTTTCACGAGTGAGAGAAGAACGGATCATGAGATCGACAGGCGGATCGGTGCGGCGTCTTCAGTAATGCGGACGCTGTTTCGTTCAGTTGTGGTAAAGATGGAGCTGAGCCGGAGGGCAAAGCTCTCAATTTACCGGTCGATCTACGTTCCCTATCCTCACCTTTGGTCATGAGCTTTGTGTTATGACCGAAAGGACAAGATCACGGGTACAAGTGGCTGAAATGAGTTTCCTCCGCCGGGTGACAGGGCTCTCCCTTAGATATAGGGTGAGAATCTCTGTCAGCCACTGCTCATCCACATCGAGAGAAGCCAGATGAGGTGGTTTGGGCATCTGGTCACAATGCCACCCGAATGCCTCCCTAGGGAGGTGTTTAGGGCACGTCCGACCGGCAGGATGCCACGGGGAAAACCCAGGACACAATAATATAAAGAGGAACGGCTTCCATAGGCTCCATTGTAAGCAAACTTTTGATCGCATTTATTTCATATTTAGAATGCAAGAAAATCAATTCGTTGTCATGTCTTTCATAATGATTGTGAACGATAGTCAACATTCCAAAAAAGTGCAGTTCCCCTTTAAAGCCGCAACACAACTTTAAGCTACAAAAGACACGACTGCTACACCAAAATTGGCAGCGGGGCAAGTTAGGCGACGCACCGACTTCCGGAACACAACAACATGAAGACACACAACACTACTGGCATCCAAGAAGATGGATGGATGGATGATGGAGGCTATGGAAATTAGGATGCAAAAAACACCATAAACAGGGATGAAGAGACAAACATGCATCCGCATACCTGGGACACTGTCCGTCACTGGCGACGCCAGAGCGGAGAACAGATACTGTATAGCTGGGTCGGGAAACTTTATTTTGCAGGTAAATCTATTGTTGAAATGTTAGTTACTATAGTTTATTGAAAATTGCTTGAATGTTGAGAATGTCAGCAGAAAACGTTTCCTCTTGTTAATTCAAAATAAAGTGTTGATTGCTTTTGTTTCAAATTAGATAAGAATGCATTCGGCATTAATTATAGTTTTCCTGCTTTTTTGTACCCATAATTAATTTATGCATAATTTCCTTACAGAGAAATACCAGGAATATAGGAAACTTCACCTGCAGCTTCCAATATCCAGTATTTATTTGACAGTGACTCAGGTTGTTGTTGGATTTTTTTGGCTAAAAAGTTATTGAATCTATTTTAACTCAATGACTCGTTTCGGATCCTGTCGTTCTAAGAAAATATTATCGTCCCTGAATCGTATTGGCAATCACAAATATCGATTTGAATCGTTAGAACGAATCGTTACACCCCTAATATATACACACATCATAGTGTTTTCAAAGTGAGCATTCTTTTACTAAAGAATAGAACTATAAGGACTTTTGTCCACACGCTAGAACCGATTATTCATCTTTATGTTGTTTCTTATGGGGAAATATGCTTCACGATACAAACTTTTCGATTTTTAACCATGTTCAAGAACCAATTAAATTCTTAAACTGAGGTTCCACTGTAATTCAAATATTAAAAAATGTGCTAATAATATTATTTAGTGACATAAAGCTGCTCTTCTATTATCCTGGGTGTTCTGTGGTTCTGCTGGAAAAAAGTAATTGAATTAAATCCATATTTGAGTCCGAACTATCAGCTTTCAGGAAAAAGGGATGTTTGTGAACCTCCAAAACAAGACTACTGTATGGAAAAGAATAAATCCCTTCAAGATATCAGGGTACGGGCCCATTTACTGAGGACTTGTCCAGTCAGTGCACGGGCTGCATGAGCTATAGTGCAACACCATATCATTGATTTATTCATATCAATTCAATTCATCTTCCTGCATGAAGATGATTTGTCTGGTGACTGTGTCCTGTTACACCCGACAGCTAACGGCCTACTTTGGGATGTGACCCAACAGCATGGTAGCAAAATGTGTTTTAGTGTGGTTATTTTGGCCCCATTTATAACTATTGACAACAAAATAATAGCATATCAAACCAAACCATACTCTTTAATTGAGTGGACAATGGGCTACTGCTTTGGCTGCAGCAGGGTGGCAATTGGGGGAGGGAGGGAGGTGCGCTAAGTGGGCAAGTCTTTTAAGTCAGGCCACAGCCTGTGCCACCATAAAGGTCAGCGCTTGGACATCTGCTGCTCTCTCAACCTCTTCTTTCATGAAAAGGGAAGCAGGGAAGAGTAGAGGACCTTCAGGGAATTGATGTACACACACAGGAACAAACAAAACTGCCCTTGTGTCAGGGGGCTTGCGACGCTCCGCGTATGCGAAGCACCGACGTTCACAATCAGCACAGCCAAAAAGCCCAAAGCGCACGTTCATGCAAACAAATATGGCAGCTCACAGTTTGGACTCGCTAGTATCGTTACAGCAGCTTTCAGGCTGCCGTTATTCTTTTTGCTTTCTTTTTGGCAGTCTGGTGAAAAGGGTGGTTGAGCTAAATGGAATCCCGTCCCCTCGAGGCCACGGCAAAAGGCAGAGTAGTGTTGAAATAAGTGATTTGAGATTATCGGAGTTGAATAGTGAAGCTTGTATTTATTATGTTACACTCAGCCACACTGAGTAGTAGGTATACTGCATATATATGGTATATGTTACAAAGGCTCAGAAATCATCCACCTACACAAATGCACATAATGTATATTTTGTCATCGATATTCAATTATTCGCCACAATGTAAACAAGTGACACACAATTTTATTTTCTGTGTCTTATGGACTCCTATCTACAAACAACTATGGAGAGAAGTTAGGTGTTTATTTTTGTATACAGCAAACAGCAATGAAGAGTTACCCCTACCCTACTTATAGTGAAGCTAGGGGGCACCCCAAGAAGCTTTTGGTAATGCTAGCTCTCAATAGATGCAATTAAAGGATACCCTTTCACATATAACACATCAATACATTGTCATTTTACTAAAACTATGTAGCTTTATATTGGTAAACAGTGGCATGTCATTTTTGTCTCTAAATAGTTCTTTACAATTTCACAACTGCTCTCTGTATTGTGTGTGAAGGAACGATTGCAGTAATTAAATGTCATGCGTGTATATATTTTGATTTGCGGATTATTTGAGTCTTTCTATTGCTTTCTATTATGAAAGTTTGGGACATGTAACTGTGAAGAAGCGATTGCCCCACTCCCCGCCTCGAGGCTTTAAACTTAGGGAAAACACTGCACTTGTTTTCTTACCCAAGAGACACGTAAACCAGAAACTTATAAAGACAAAGTGCTTAAGAGGCGAACAAAAATGAGCAAACAACACTTCAGCAATCTGCTTGTTCTTGTCCACTTACACAGCCAGCCACAGATATCTTCTGGACAGGTGGCCCACCACCCAGAGCTGACCCCTGTGCCCTCAAACATGCTGCCCGCAGCCCTCTGCACCCTCCCCCCTTTAACTGAAATCACTTCAGGTCTGAATGTGAGTGTGAATGTTGTCTGTCTATCTGTGTTGGCCCTGCGATGAGGTGGCGACTTGTCCTGGGTGTATCCCGCCTTCCGCCCAAATGTAGCTGAGATAGGCTACAGCGCCCCCCGCGACCCTGAAGGGAATAAGCGGTAGAAAATGGATAGATGGCACTTCAGGTCTGCTGCTAAACCCCAAACAAACACACACACACACACATACATACATACATATCGTCAACTACAAACACACACATCTTCATCAAGACTTGCAAATGTACTGTATGTTCTATACTATATGATTTGCCTGAGAAGCTGGACAGGACAAAAAAAAAAATGTTTTAAATTGTATTTTATTTGTGGCGGATGTAATTCTTTCGTGGCGGGCCGCCACAAATAAATGAATGTGTGGGAAACACTGAGCGGGGTGAAGGCTACGTAGCCTACCAAAGCTGCACTGAATATTAATGAAAGATTTTTGAGCGCTGTGTGTACAGTGTTTCCCACACATTCATTTATTTGTGGCGGCCCGCCACGAAAGAATTACGTCCGCCACAAATAAATAAAAAAAATTATTATTATTTTTTTTTAATTTTTTTTTTTTTATTGCTGTCCAGCTTCTCAGGCAAATCATATAGTTGATGTAGATGCCCATATAGGTTGTTCAGATTTACTTTACAAAAGAGAAGTGTAGGATACTTCTCTTGTTGCCTTATTTGTATTTGACCACTACTGTTTTCTGTTTATTTGTTACTGACTGTGGCAGGACACCTCTGCCTCTGTTTCACTTTATGTTGCTGGTAAATAATATGGTTGTAGTAGTAGGCTAAAGTTAAATTATTTAGTATGCACTAATTAAAGGGGCAGAGCTTTAAGAGACATTTTAGCTTTTATATTTTATAAGATATAATTTTTGTAAGAACCACAATTAATAAATATATTTCAGTGAATAACTTATTGTTCAAATCTGTATATAAATATGTACATAAAGTGTTGTAATTATATTGTAAAATGGATGGATGGATGGATGTTTAAAACAAAACTGTTATTATTAATTAGTAAGTATACATTTTTTGAGCCTTTTTAGAGAAAATTATATCATTGTAGTAAATTATGCAAATTACTCGATGATGTCATAATGACCACGCCCATAGTCACGCCCCCACCGCCACAGGTATCTTGGCAGTTTATGGGAAACACTGGTGTAATGTTGTATATTCTGAATGAAACATCAACGTTTTGGGCTTGCTTGCTAGCTAGCTAGGGCTGTAACAGTATTATAGATACCGCAGTATTTTGGTTTCAAAGTCTTCACAATTATACCATAACGTGTGATGGCATCAAAGTTTTAGTCTGATGCGTTAGCGTTGGCCGGGTCTGGAAATGAACTACATCTCCCAGAATCCTCTGCGCAGCGTGGGGAGGACAAGGTGCGGGTGTGGAACGCCATTAGCAGGAAGTGAGTGTTTTTGTAGAAGATGAGAGGAATTGTTTTTTTAGGACATTTCCTGAAAAAAATGTAATCAAAATCTAACCAAAACTATTTCATTTATGTTACTAACAAACACACAAACAAACCATGGTGATAACTTAACCTATTTGGCGGAGGTAAGAAAGTCTGCGTTCTGCAAAGCGCTGCACTTTTGTCTCGAGCGTTTCCAAGGTGACAAATCCAGCCTGTCGCGCACAAAGTAAAATCACCCAAAAAAAACTTGACATTGCGGGAAATCCTGAAAAACTACTTGATAAATCCTCAATCCATCCATCCATTTCTACCGCTTGACTGTCTAATGTCGCAAGGGGGCTGGAGCCTATCTGCACTCGAGCGGAAGGCAGCATAAACCTTGGACAAGTCGCCACCTCATAAACTGTCACCCAGAAAATTAATTTGAAGACAGCGAAGATAAACATCAGTTTGTGAGGTATTTACATCATTAAAAGTTAAATTGTTATTTAACATTCCTGAGAAAGAGCATTTTCCAAACTGCTATAAACATGTCCACTGTGGTTGACATTGCTTCTCAGAAAGTAAAAGTAACTCTAAAGTGAACATATTGTTTTAAACTGGATGTTTACAATCAACTGTACGTCTTGTTTAATATTTGCTTGAAACAGTGGATGTTCCTGCACAATTCTTTGCACTTAAAAATACATATTTGTAGTAATAAATATGATTAAAGCAGTTTAGCATTATTTTTGTGTTCAATTACAACAAGTGTGTTTATCCTAAACTTTCTTGCCACTTTATTTTATACACTATGGCATTTTTGAGTCTTTTGTTTTGGACATATACCACAATATCTTATCTGTACTGTAAAGTTCAAATTTGAATGACAACAAAAAGGAAGTCTAAGTCTAAGTCTAAGAATATCGTACCGTGGCCTTAATATCGTGATAATATTGTACCGTAAGATGTTGATACCATTACATCCCAATTGGTGAGTGTAGCATTACCTGGCAGTTTAGCGTTGACCGGGTCTGAAAATAAACTACATCACCCAGAATCCTCTGCACAGCACGGGAGACCTCAATGTGGGGGCGTGCAACGCGTAAGCAGGAGTGAAGTGTGCTCATAGTAAATAAGAGGAATGTTTTTTTAGACATTTCCTGAAAATACCTGTCCATCATTATTTGAGTATTATTGCCAACTAACAGACAAACAAACCCTGGCGAAAACGTAACCACTTTGGTGGAAGTAAGAAAGCCTGCGTTCTGCAAAGCGTGCCACTTTCATCTTGTTGCCATGGCAACACAGAGCCAAACTGAGGGAAAAATCCCAAAAAACTGTACACCCTCGGAAATATGAGTAAACTGTAAAGCTACTAAACACATCCTCAACCCATTCATACATTTTCTACCGTGTGTCTCTCTTGAGGTGGCGGGGGGCTGTAGCCTATCCAGTTGGAGTCAGGTGGAAGGCAGCATACAACCTGGCCTAAACAGGATGCCACGATAAACAGTCACCCAGAAAATATATGTGAAGCCAGCAAAACTAAAAATCAGTTTGTGAGGTATGTACATTTTTAAAAATTAAAATGTTAGTTAACTTTTTTGAGAAACACCATTCTCTAAACTGATTTAAAAAATGTCCACTGTCGTAAAAGTTGAAAGACATTATTGTTTTACACTGTATGTTTACATTGCCACTTTAAAAACGCTCCAGTGTAAGTTTTTTCCAATATTTTCTTGAAACAGTTGATGTTCCTGCACTATTCTTTGCACCTAAAAATACATGTTTGTAGAAATAAATATGATTAGAATATTTTAGCATTGTGTTAGTGTTCAATCACAGTAAATGTGTTTATCCTAAACATTCCTGCCACTTCATTGTGCACACTATGGCATATATTAGTCTTTTTTGGGGGGGGGCCATATACCACAATAATATTGCACCATGGCCTTAGTACTGAGATAATATGGTACTGTGAGATTTTGATACTTCATATCCCTATTGCTAGCGTCACCGTGCAGTCCACACATCTGTGACTGCCATCTACTGGTCACACTTATGCCTACACCATGTACCAAATAAAATTGCTTTGAGGTTGGTAAGCACAAACAGAATTATTCCGTACAATAGTTGCACCGAGTTATAAGGGCACCTTATAGTCTGAAAAATATGGTATATGTATATTCACAGGTGTTTTACGATGATTCACGTTATGACACACTCATGGATTACTTAAAAACCTACTTTCTACCAAAGCGGTTTGGTTTGTAAATATAAGACTCGCTTGGGAACTATTTACATGCGCGCAGAGGAATAATACTTAGTCATCGTGTCTCCGAAAATGTAAAGCAGACTCTCGAAGAGCAGTGTGCTGGAGAAAAGGAAAGCCGCCACCACCACAGAAGTGAAACCAGACTTTCCAAAAATTCTCAGAAAAAGGGAAAAACACCAATTAACACTGTCACAGTCCAAGCCGCTTGGATGCAGCAATCATCATTCAGAATAAAGATGGTATCCTTGAGCATCCGTGTGTGAATGTGTGTGTGAATGGGTGAATGTGACGAGTATTAAAAAGTGTATTGGGTATCATTCCTGGTATAGTAAAGCGCAATATAAATACAGTCCATTTACCACTTAGCAACACGTAGTTTTCTAAAAGGAAATCAACAGTGATAATTTGCATATTTTCAACACTGTTTCATCTAATCTTTTAATTGCTGTGTTCTATAAGTGCTTCATGGGCAAAGCACTGTAGTAATGAACATATTCCTAAATCTGGGAACTCCTGTATATCAAGCAAAGACCTTGCAACTCAAAAATATATTACATCGCTTAAAACTTGTTTTTTTTTTCCCTGATTGAACTGCATTGAGATGAGAGCTTTAGAAGCAACAACTTAAGTATCACTGATGTGTTATCTGGTGGCTATTACAGAGCAAGCTCTGAGTATTAATGAACTCTTTGAAAAATGTGAGATTGTAATAAACTGTGATAAAAAAAAAAAACTGGAAATTTCATAGAAAGAAATTTAACCATGTGTGGGTTTGTCCTTAGAAACACTGTACATTTGCGTTATTATCGAGCAGTGGTCACATTATCACAAGAGTTCACTCCCAAGGTGTGTTTACACCAAAAATTTAAAATAAAAGACACTTGGAGGTCACTTTGGTGTGGTTAGTGCTCACACAGGACCAAATAATGCTCTCAGTTAATCATGTACATAAAGTCAGCCCTCAATTGAACTGTGTACAGTATTTGATGTGTACATTTTCCAATGACCTCATGAATCCCAAACAACAGGATTTTCCTTTTTATGGCAAATGTTTTACCAGCTGAATAAAATATTTAAACAACATAAAGTTGTTAAAAGGTATCCGGGAGATGTGCTGTAAGGAGACATAGTTATTGCATATTGTTCTAATCCGTGGCATCTTTAGACAAGAATATATGTTGACTGGCAGTCTAAAAGTAAGATGTCTAACTTAACGTGTTGTTCCCACAGTTTTGTGCAATATTATGTACAAAATGCAAATCGAATGGCATTTTTGAAGAGAAAGATCATACTTTTTTTTCTCAAAATCGTGCAGCCCTGGACCAAAAATGACAAGTGTGGAGGTACCCTTAAATTGTTTTTAAGAGGCTGTGTGGTGTGGTCGAATGCACTATTGTCATGTCATTACCAAGTTGTGCACCAAAGAAGATCAAACTCTGCTTGTGTCAAATGGTTTTGTTTTGGTTTGGTTTAAAAACAAAACTCCCAAAGTTGAGAAAGCAGCAACGTGTTTCACTAGTGCACTGCTAGCCGGCATCCATTATCGGACAGCTAGCAAAGTCTTGGCAGCAACTAAGTGCACGGCGAGGTTGGGAATCACGTTTGAGAAACGGGAACGCAGGAGTGTTGTAGCGACGCATGGAAAACGCCTCAAAAAGTATTGCGTTGCATTTTGTTTCAGCTCTGAATCGCTGTCTAGCATGCATGCTAACAGCTCGCCGTGGTCCGAAGAAGAAGCGCAGTGAAGTGCGGCTAAGCTAGCTGCCTAAACATTGCAGCAAAATTGAGTAAGTGCTTAATGGAAGGAAAAAAATATATTAGTACAAAGAAACGACTTGGTGTGGTTAGTGAAGTGACCACCAAGACTGGGCAGAGAGCCGGCTAAGAGCACGCAAATGCGGACTTGCAGTCAGGCAACTCAGCGCCCCCCGACAAGCAGCCCCGAATCTCAGACTCACCCTGTCACAACAGGCGCCATCTTCCACAAACTCTCACCAAAACTCCAATACTCGCGATATCCTTTCCTCTTCCCACAGCCCCAGCAATCCGTCGAGGCAACCGAGGCCGAATGGAGGTGCGGGGACGAGGGAGACGGAGAAAGGGGGTGGGTGAGGAAGACGGCGGGCAGGGGAGGCGGCTAGCAGACACAGAGGGAGAGAGAGACATGAGAGAGAGAGACATGAGAGGGAGAGAGGGAGAGAGAGAGGGAGAGAGAGAGGGAGAGAGAGAGAGAGAGAGATAGAGAGAGAGAGAGAGAGAGAGAGAGAGAGAGAGAGAGAGAGAGAGAGAGAGAGAGAGAGAGAGAGAGAGAGAGAGAGAGAGAGAGAGAGAGAGAGAGAGAGAAAAGGGCAGACGCCACAACAACAGGCGTGGGAAACTTCACAGATCACGCGAGACTTGGAAAACTCTCACAGATGGCCAGCACAGAAGGAGGGACTTACTCTCGCGAGACTTTCTTTGGAGCGGTGAATTTGTTGATGGAGACTATTCCCACGTGTTTACCGGCCGATAAATCACACAGCCCGGAAATCATCGCTTTCCCCCGACTGAGATACATTTGTATTACTGTACTCTTTGTGTTTAGTAACAACACACACGTGTGTCAGCGTTTGGTTGAAGGCAGACGGGTTATTTAAACACAGTTGCACAATGGGGGCGGGGTGTCTGCAAAGCAAATATGATTCCCTATGGTCGCAATGCACTTCCTGTCGGAAAATGTGTGAACAATAGTGTGAAACAGGGATAGGCAATACTGCAAATGTTGGTATCGATCAGATACCAAGTAAATACAGATACAGAATTGCCGATACTGGTTTGTTTAACTTTAAATGCGTCAAGACCATTGAATATTTTTGTAATTTCTGCCTTTTAAAATGGTTGCTTTTTTATTTACTTATTTATTCAGGCCGATTGTAACACGTTAACTGTAAATTCCTTTAACAGCACAATTTTTTTAATCGTGCGATTAACGCATGCCTTCTTAATGTAGGCTGACCATATTCTGAAATCCCAAAAAGGGGACACATATATGCGTGCCAAGGCGGGCAGCACGCCAAGGCCGGGACTTGAACATTTGCCAATGATACTCGAACTTGCTTTATAACAATTATTTAAATAAAGCATTTTTTCTCCTCTGTTGACAGCAGTGTTGGTGCAAGGAATTTTCAAAATGGGGTCCCAGAGACCCCATCAAGTCATAAAAATGGGATCCCACAGTAAATTTTTGTAGTCCCACTTTTTTGTAAGCGTTTTTAAAATGTTTTTATAAACATATGCATTATCCTGTTATATCTCACATTCTATATTGTGTTTTGGAAAAAGGTTGTCATAAACGTTACTTAATTCATTTTTAAAAAAAAAATCTAAACTTTACCGCTGCTAGTAGTTTTTTCTATGTTTTTATTTAATAAGTTGTAGGTGTATTTATTTCCGAATAAAAGTGTAAAAAGTGTTGGATGAAATAATGATAATGGTGTGCCAGGGCATACATACATTTTATATTAAACGCTTAAATCTCTGGAGTCTACATCAACTTCAGATCTATCCCTCATTTCAAAATGTTTTAGTTTTTTAATGTTGTTTTTTTGTTTGTTTGTTTTCCGCCCTTTTTTGTCAAACAAAACTATGTTTTTAATGGCAAACACACAAAATAGGCAAAATCTTCCACCAAAAATATTTTTCGAAGTGGAATATTTGATGTGATGTCATTGGAACTTGGATAGGTCAATAATTCATAATAATATTGATTTTGATTCAATATTATGTTTTGAGCAATGACAGTTTGAAAGAAAAAAAAAACAGCTTTGTTTTATTAGTCAACATTGCAACTTTTTCTAAATTACATTTCACCTTTAAGCTTTTTTATTTCACTATAGTTATGTTTTTGTTTATTTTAATTGTATTTTTAGAATATGCCGTGGGCCTTTAAAACATTAGCTGTGGGCCGCAAGTGGCCTCCAGAGCACACTTTTGACACCCGTGCTATAGATAATAAAAAATTAAATCTGATAACTCTATGGATAAAAAGCAGAGCCTGGCGACGCATGCGCTTGTATCATAATTCTCTCGCTTTCTCTGTCTCTGCCTCTCCCTCATGAATGCTGCTGCGTGCGCACACCTTCACAATTTGTTTTGTTTTTAACCCCTTCTTAACCCTGAACGTACATTTGAAAATGCACGCAACCCTAACTCAAAATGGCGGACATTTGAGGCATTTACGAAACTCAGCCCGGACAGCCCCGCAAAAGAGGACATGTCCAGGGAAAAGAGGACGTATGGTCAGTCTACTTTATGACTCTTGGGCGATTCCGTAGTGTGAGAAAGTCTAATGGCATCAACTGCGTATAATCACTGTTGAGCCCATGGGGGAAAATAGCGAGCAGAAATTGATGTTTTGATCTATTATATTCAAATAAAATGTGAATGCATTGGCCATTAATTGTTGTTTACTGGCTTGTTTGTATCGATAATTCATTTATACATAATTCCTTTACAATAAATAACAGGACTATAGGAAACTGCACTTGCATAGTCCAGTGTTTATTAAGCGGTAAAAAATGGATAGATGGATGGATCATGGATGGATAGTTGTTTTATTTATTTTTTGCTAAAAAGTTTCTGAATTGATTTTAAGTAATCGAACCGGTTCAGATCATCGTTTTTAAAAAACAAAATTGTCCCTGAATGGTATTGGCAACCACAGATATGGAATTGTTGTTAAAACAAATTGTCCATTAGGGGTGTGGGAAAAAATCGATTCGAATTCAAATCGCGATTCAGAATCGATTCTCATTTTTAAAAAATTGATTTTTTTAATCTATTTATTTATTTTTTCCTTTTTATTTTTTATTTTTAAATTAATCAATCCAACAAAACAATACACAGCAATACCATAACAATGCAATCCAATTCCAAAACCAAACCCGACCCAGCAACACTCAGAACTGCAATAAACAGAGCAATTGAGAGGAGACACAAACACGACACAGAACAAACCAAAAGTAGTGAAACAAAAATGAATATTATCAGCAACAGTATCAATATTAGTTACAATTTCAACATAGCAGTGATTAAAAATCCCTCATTGACATTATCATTAGACATTTATAAAATAAAATAAAAAAGAACAATAGTGTCACAGTGGCTTACACTTGCATCGCATCTCATAAGCTTGACAACACACTGTGTCCAATATTTTCACAAAGATAAAATAAGTCATATTTTTGGTTAATTTAATAGTTAAAACAAATTTACATTATTGCAATCAGTTGATAAAACATTGTCCTTGACAATTATAAAAGCTTTCTACAAAAATCTACTACTCTGCTTGCATGTCAGCAGACTGGGGTAGATCCTGCTGAAATCCTATGTATTGAATGAATAGAAAATCGTTTTGAATCGGGAAAAAAATCGTTTTTGAATCGAGAATCGTGTTGAATTGAAAAAAAAAAATCGATTTTGAATCGAATCGTGACCCCAAGAATCGATATTGAATCGAATTGTGGGACACCCAAAGATTCACAGCCCTAGTATTTATGTATTGTTAAATTCTTCAACAATAAATTTGTCTATTAGAATATATTTGCGTGCATCCAAAAATATTCAGATTATTAACAAATTATAGTATTATTAACATGATCAACAAGTTAATTGCAGAATCACGAAATCATTCAAAAATATTGAACATTTTTAAGTGAAAAGAATCAGCCTTCTGGCCCTGTGTTTACTTGGTATGGAATCGATACCCAAATGTGCAGTATCGTCCAGCCCTAGCGAACATGTGAATGAGCCATACAGGCCAGATTAGTGCAGTGCCCTCACATTGGGAAGTCCCATGACCAGCCAAACCTCAGTGAAAGTACAAGTGGGGCTATTATTCAGCATGGCCACCTTTGTAACAGGGGCATACAGGCTTTAAAGATGGCTTTCTATGTTAAAGTGCATTCCTCAGTGGTTTGCGTGATATATCTGTCCCACAACAAACAGGTCAGGTCATTCTTGTTTATCTGGGAGTGGTCAGGAAGCCGTAAACCTTCATGTAGGTCTCCCCCCCTCCCCCTTTTTATTTTATTACTCTCTTGTCCCTACAGCCCTCATTTGAATCTGTTTGCCATCTTTGTTCATCTTGCCACTGATTTGAAGTGGGAGTTTTCTCCACTTCAGAGTAAACACTTGGAGACCACACTCAATGCACTCATTCGTGACGTGTGTGTGTGTGCACACTCGCGTGTGTGTGTATTTGTGTGTGCGTGTACTGCCTGTGCCCACCACAATAACAGCAAAAAGTGTGTTTTTTAAGTAATGTTTTGACAAATACACACTCTTTATTCAATCCCTTCCATAGTTCTATTCAACATGCAAAAAATTAAGTGTTATTAATGCGTACGGTACATTATTGCGCAGCAGGCTATGAACTTTGTGCATAAAAATGTAAACCAAATCCAAAGAAAAATGTAACACCTGTTTTACATTGGTCAACTATACATAAAAACGCAATTTAGTGTAAATGTAGTATAAAAATGTACAACATGTCCATCGTTATGATGTTTTTGATGAATGAGAATTGTTTTACTGGAGAGGAAGTTAAATGGAAAAGGTAAAAAATGTTTGGTTTTGCTGGAAGTGTGTCTGGCATAAGGAAAAAGAGACGAAGGACCATTTTTCCAGAAACCTTTTTTCAGACAAGTACCACCAGCTTCTTTCCAAACAGGAAGACACAACGTCAAAATAAAATGGGAGCTAAATGGAAAATATATGTAAGCTTCAATTATACATTGACACGTTAAAATGCTCATGAAGAACACTCATGCATGGACGTTTGAGGGTTTTTCCCTAGGCTGTCATTTTTGGACCTCTGGTGTTCTGCCTCGGGAAACCTCCTTTTTCTTCCTCTTCTGGCCACTCACTTTGATTCAGATCTTCTGAACCATCACATCCTGTTCTCTCATTAGCAGTAAAACAACTGACTTTGATTCTGCTACTTGGCGTAATGGTGACTAAGTTGTAAGTGTCGGGAGCTGGAACGCAGTTTAGCGGTGTAACCCAAAGGGTGCAGAGACGGGAGGCAGACGGTGAGTGAAATACTATTATTCAATATGAACAAAAGGCCCTCACACGAAGAGGACACAATAACAAAAAATTCACTCCCAAAAAAAGTAGAGAAAAACAAAAGAAGTCCAGTGTACCAGTAAATGCACAAGACAAGGAACTTCTTTATATCGGGATCAACAGGTGCACGTGAAGCAATGCAAAGCAATGACCTGACGCTGTCTGTAAGGAGACTGATTAGCAACCAGGTAGAGGTATGTCCCGGTTGCTAATCAGGCAGAAGGTGTGCAAGGGAATAATACTACAAAATAAGGGCACTGTACAGGAACTAAAATACCACACACAAAGAAAAAGCAACCATATGTCCAAAACAGTTACAAGGATGGAACTGTAAGCCTTCATCATATCTTGAAATCTACGCCAGTTGACTGCTCAAGCTTCTACCTCATAAGGGAAGCAAGAGATTGTTCCAGAAGCCTCATTCGAGCATCACGTGACATATTTAACCTCTCCTTGCATGTATTGTCCTCCCACGCATACCTCAAATAGAAAGGGTGAACAGTCAAGGAGTCAGGCAACTCTGTCATCTCATTATTGCGTTCTTTTGCAACGTTGTGAGTCATTATAAGTGCTGTGTCTCAGCTGATGCTATTGTGTATTTACTTATACATAGAGCCTGATTGCTAAATGTTTACAGATATTAAAACATGCAAACTTGAAAGCTGATCTACTAAACCTGTTACCGCAGGACTGGGTTTCTTCAATGAGCAAACTAGAGAGCGCAATACATATAGCCATACTTGCCAACCTTGAGACCTACGATACCGGGAGGTGGGGGGTGAGGGTGGAGGGGGGCGTGGTTAAGGGCGTGGTTAAGAGGGGAGTATATTTACAGCTAGAATTCACCAACTCAAGTATTTCATATATATATATATATATAATGTATAAAATACTTGACTTTCAGTGAATTCTAGCTATATATATATATATATATATATATATATATATATATATATATATATATATATATATATATATATATATATATATACATATATTTATTTTATTATATATATAAATAAAATAAATACTTGAATTTTAGTGTTAATTTATTTACACATATACCCACACAACACTCATCTACTCATTGTTGTACTTGAAAGTACAATGCTTTGCAGCCAGAAGCACAGCCTTTGTCTCGGCATATGTTACACCATCGGGTCTCCATTTTGCGACGTGGCCCTTAATACTGGGCTGTGAACGGTGCTGCGCTGCCGCCGCCATGTGCTTCGCTCTCCGCTCATGAATAAGTATATCATTTCGGCCACCGTGTTCAATGGAGAAGTCTGTTCTACAAAATGTACATGCAACATCCCCTTCGAACTGTCCTGGATGAACTGAAATTCTTGTTTCCATTCGTTTTGGAACTTGCAAGCGTATTTCTTCATCTTGCTCGTCGATGGCATCGCCATGTCTGTAACTTCCTCATTCTTCTGCTTCGTCTCCTTGTTGTGTGCGCAGTTGTGCACTCTACTCTCTAAAAGCCGTAGATGTAATCACGTCATTGGGCAGGAAAGCTGTTTATATTGTGGGAAAGCGGACGTGAGAACAGGCTGTCCCCACTCAGGTCCGCATTGAGCTGGAGGGGGCGTGGCCTCCAGCTCCGGCTGAATTCCGGGAGTTTGTCGGGAGAAAATTTCTGCCGGAAGGTTATCGGGAGAGGCGCTGAATACCGGGAGTCTCCCGGTAAAACCGGGAGGGTTGGCAAGTATGTATATAGCGTGTCTCTCTTCATGAATATGCATAATATATACTGATCATTGAAATGTCCGCAACACTGGGAGGAGAAGATGAATATTATATTGATTTAGCGCTGGCAATGTAATTGATCAACACTAAAACTGTTCTGCCGCCGCTGTTTTGCGTCTTTATTTATTACATTTGAAATGTGTGTGCAAACTGGCACAGTTACGCACAAATGGCTGTGAGAAAGAAGGCGATCCCGCTGCAAAGACAGACAATGAAGAGAATATTAAATATGTGTGTTTCAACATTTTGAAATGTCAGAAATACAAATATTAGACCTACTGTCTATTCAGCAATATGAATGTTATAATTGTACAGCTGCTGGATGACTTAAAATAAATTCAATTGATTTGTTTTGGTGTTTGCTAGTTAGTTTTTTTAATTGCCGTTCGTTTTTTCATATATGGAGTTATATCATTATATACTGGCGGCGTGGCTCAGATGGTAGCGCGGCCATGCCAGCAACTTGAGGGTTTCATGTTTGAATCCAGCTTCCGGCATGCTAGTCATAGCCGTTGTGTCCTTGGGCAAGACACTTCACCCACTTTGCTCCCAGTGCCAACTACACTGATGTATGCATGGTTAAGACAGCACTCCCTTACAAAAGAGATTCTTAATTTCAATTAGACTTTCTTCTGTAAATTAAAGTGAAAAAAAACAACCAAAAAACATAAATATCTACATTTATTTAAAAAATTTGTTTTGCAATATGCATGTTCTTGCTTTCTGGATCATTCCAACACCACATCGCCTCCCAGAGCACACCGCCACCGTGCTAAAAATATGTTAATTTTTCTAGATCGCACTTCAATATCCCCTATAGAAAAGGTGCCAAATATTATATTTGTGTGCTGCATGTCAACAACATGACAAAACGCCAAAGATTGGACCATATGATGTTATAAATGTGAAGGGAAATACCAGTGTCTCCATAGGGCGGTATACACACAAAAACCTCATTTAAATTGGGTGGTCTGCATCACTTTTGCACTTGTTATCAATTATACACAGAGTTTTAGTAGATCACAAACAACATGCCCACTAATAGTAGACACGATTTTATAGTTTGCACACACTATTTAGCACTGTTATTTGGATCTTAGTAGACCATGTCTCAGTCTTTTGAGTGCATAAGTGCGTTCACACAAATTCAGTGCACTGGCTGTCAGTATATGGATGTTGAACTAAAAACGGTCAAAATCATCATCCCACCTAATAGTCGCCATATTGGCAACGTAGGAAAAAGGGGATGGACTACTGAACACTTCCTGACCTAAAAAAGAGAGAAGAAGAAAAGAAAGGCAAATCCGCAATAACTACATGTAAACCCATCAGGATTAACCTTATTCTTCTTTTGTGTTATAAATGTTCTATTTTCAGCTAAAAGTGAAAAGAAAACCTCTTCATTCAAAGTGTTTTTATAATACTTTATGTTGGTCAACTGTTCTGTCATGTGTGTGTGTGTGTGTGTGTGGGGGTGTGTGTGTGTGTGTGTGTGTGTGTGTGTGTGTGTGTGTGTGTGTGTGTGTGTGTGTGTGGATGTGTGTATGTATGTATGTATGCGATAACACAACTTGGACAAACTGCCGAAATGCGTTTCCACGCAGGGACATTTCAGGGAAGCAATGTAATTTTAAATCAAATTAATAGCAATACTGAATGAATCCACATTAATGCATTCATTTTGACAGACATTTTTTTTTTTTTTTTTTTTTGTGTCCTGCCCAGCTTCTCAGGCAAATCATATAGTAGATGTAGATGCCCATATCGGCTGTTCAGATTTACTTTATAAAAGAGAAGTGTAGGATACTTCTCTTGTTCCCTTATTTGTATTTTGACTTTATTAAATGTATTTATATTATCATTTGGTGCAGCCGGGCCGGAGCAGGAGGGGATAGAAAGAGGAAAAAAAAGGAAGACAGTGGGGGAAATTGTGGGGACAAGAGGGGGATAAGACAGAGAGACAAAAACAACAACAGCAAACACAACAACAACAACAACAACAGAGCAACATCAGCAAATACGACATGTACAAATATGATGGTAAAAGTAATAGCAAATAAGCAGTTAGCGAAAATAAAAAATAATACAGAAATGACAATGAGCATTATTACACTAAAAATGGAGCAATATGAATATCAATAGAAATAGTGCTATTGATAATAAACAATACCAATACTTTTCCTTTATTATCAACAATACAATTGTTCAAATGCAACAATACATATACGTAATGATAACTTGAGATACGAAAAAATGCAGAAAAATGGAGGGGAAGAAAGAGAAGCAACCTACATTAACCTTGTAGATTGTTATAGTAACAATAGGTTAAGCTTTGTCAGTGTGCCATGTGTTATACCCAGTTTACCCTAGGGCAACAACGTTAATATATGTTTGATGAAACGTGATTATGTGCATGAGTGTATGTGTGCATATGTACTTGTATATGTACAGTATGTGTATATGTGTGCTTGTACAGTGAATGTATATGTACAGTATGTGTATATGTGTGCTTGTACAGTGAATGTATATGTACAGTATGTGTATATGTGTGCTTGTACAGTGAATGTATATGTATAGAATGTGTATATGTGTGTTTGTACAGTGAATGTATATGTACAGTATGTGTATACAGTATGTGTGTTAGTACAGTGAATGTATATGTACAGTATGTGTATATGTGTGTTTGTACAGTGAATGTATATGTACAGTATATGTATGTGTGTGTTTGTACAGTGAATGTATATGTACAGTATGTGTATGTGTGTGTTTGTACAGTGAGTGTATATGTACAGTATGTGTATATGTATGTTTTTACAGTGAATGTATATGTACAGTATGTGTATACAGTATGTTTGTATAATGAGCGTGCGTGTGGATGTACGAACTTTGAGTGTGTAAATATGTACTGTATTTGTATATGTATGTGGGAGCGTAGGTACCTATGTATGTGTGTATGTATGTATGTGAGTATATGTGAATTTGCATGTACAATACATTTGACTCCCAGTGTGTGCGGGAGCCAGAGTACGGCCCCAGCCTCCCAGAGAGCCCATCCCACAAACAGTAGGTGTGGTGCCCCGGGAACCAGGGACCACCGCCCCCACGCAGCCAAGCCGGACAGCGACAGGAACCCCAGAGCCTGGCCCACCGCGCCGCCCACAAGGGCCATCAGCAGGCCGCAGACAGACGCACCCGGCAGAGGACAAGGCACGAGAAAAGCAGGGGGCAGCCAGACCCCAAGCCAGCGAGAAACCACACCCCACACGGACAGAAAGGCGGGACGCCCCGCCCGAGGGGCCCGGAGACCCCCCGCAACCGGACGGGAAGACCGCCCCCGCCCCACCGGCAACCGTTTTGACAGACATTGTTGTACAATCGAGAAGTAGGGCAAAAAAGCTATCTGACAATTCAAATGTACTTAATTAAGTATTTGAGACAAGTAGTAGGAGGAGGTTGAAAGCCAATAAAGGAAGTGCTCTGTGGTGATTAGCATCTCTTGGACACAAAGTCATTTGATCCAGCAGTAAGAGGTGGTGAAACTTTCTGAAATGAGAGAGACAACCTGCAAGTCAAAGTGAGAAGCAAGTGGGCAGCCAGCATAGAGAACTGGGTCGAGGGACAGTGGGTCAAATGTTGCAGACTCAACAGCAGACAGACATGGACGTTAGTGCCAAGCAAATAAGAGACGTCAGCATCCAGCATCTCACCCTGAAGGAGCCACAAATGAATCAAAGTGACTGCTGTGACTGTGAGACGATGAGTCGCAGAGGGACACACCTTGATGCAAGGACATCCCAGACACTGGTCGGAATATGCAGACAGTCGAAGGGGCGGGTGATTGGAGGGGTTGCTGTTTTGTAAGCTCGTCAACAAGGCCAATCAGAGGAAAGAGACGTTTCCCCTTTCTCTGTCCGCTGTGGTTCACTGTGAGTTCAAAGTGTAAGAAAAGAACGACACAGGCGCTGCAGTGACATGGAAAATAAACCATGATTGATGTGCCACCGACTACCTGGAGAAACACAATCCAGCGCTTTATGGCCGCCATAAAGACTTTATAATCCTGATGAGTGATAGCTCTACTGAGTTTTAATAATCAGCCTGTCATTCAGTCATGGCTTCATTATACATTCTTAGACATTGCATGTAGCCATAATTGCATTAGCACGATGCTTATCTACAGATTATACAAGCACAGATAAACCGCAATGTTGGAAATGGTACCAGCATTGCATCATATGGTAGGATCACTTCATCGGTACTCTTTGCTTCTTGATTACCTTTCATAATAAGAATGTGCGCAGACTTGGCAGGTCGGCTTGTCGCCATCGTTTTATCTCTGCTCTCTACGGATTGTTTTAGTTTGAACACAAAAGCAGAAGTATGATGACAATATGTGAAAATCATTATGTCAAAATGCAAAAACAGACTTGATTCATGTCTGAACATGTGACAGAGAGATATGTGACATACCCAATATGAAACACCTACAGAAACTTTTACGGGAAGTTATCTTGTTTTCAATTCGCACACATCCGTATCTACACTTTGGTAAGTATACTGTGTACAATGCATACTTAGTTCCACATTTTGACAGTATAGTGTTCTCCCCAAATAGGTTATTGTCATTGCTGTTACGTTCTCTGGTCTGGACCCCAGGATACAGAAAAAGAAAGGCGATGTGCAGCAAGAAATCAGTTTAATTTGGGAAAACACAGGTAGTGCAAAATAAGTCTGGTGCAGCATGGAAGTGCAAAAAAGACAAACACTTGAGGCACAAAGCACAATGAAGTTCACCCTCAACAGTCTCAAACAAATCCAATATATGCTAAACATTTTCAACAAAACATCCACAGCTTAGCTTTGTGTTATAGATAACATCACAATAGCATAATATTTGATAATTCATTTATTTTATTTCAGAAATATGCCATAGGCCAGTAATTAATGAGCGGCAGGGCAAAATGGCCCCTGATCTGCACTTTGCTCCACCCCACCCCTACCCCCTGGCTAGTGTAGGTACACCCTAAGAAGCTAAAAAAGAGACTGAAAAAGGTTGGTTGTCCAAACACAATCCCTCAAACCTGAAGATCCGGTATTGCGGTTTACTCCACAGTCAAATTTATTCCTGCTAAAAACCCAACCCTGAAGGTATAATTTAGGGAAAAGTGTCGGCATGTTGAATCCAGCAGACTAAGAGCGTTTGGCCTGCGGCCCGTTTTTTAGTGAAACTGTGAATAGGATGTGACAGCGTTGGATGCTAATGACTTGCTAACAACAAAAAGATGGCTGGACATCAATTAACAGGCATATATTAGGCAATTTGGTATTGTATGGTATGGTATAGTATGGTACGGTGTAATCAGATCCCAAGTAATTTATGTCAAAGTCAAAGTCAAAGTCGAGTAGCAAGTCTTTGATGATAATGTCAAATCCAGTCCAAAGTCATCAAAATTGCGACGCCAGTCTGACTCGAGTTCACCCTTTTGGTAAATAGTTTCTATACAGTAAATTAAGCACTGATGAAAGAGGAGAAGTGCCATGATCCTTCATGACTGTTTCGTTTTTGTGTTGTATTCTTCCTGTGTTTGGTGTTTGTTTCCATTTTGAAGTGCTCATTCCTCCCTTGCTACTTCCTGTGGGACGGCTTATTCCCTACACTGCTCTCCTGTTTAAATTAGGAGGATTAATTTGCCAGCACTGCCATACTTTTGCTGTTTACATGATGATTCCTTGCTGCTCCTATCATAAAGGGACCATCTCCCCTGCACATTGCCTGCTGTGACTGTATCCTGGGGGCACGCAACTGCAGCCATGCTAAATAATAAAAAATCATAGAAAAATGGGTAAAATTAAACCTAACAATAAAGATTAAAGTAAACATAACAATTAATCATTTCCGTGAATCCCCACCTTAATGTGGAGGAAGGGTTTGAGTGCACGGGTGATCCTAGGAGCCATGTTGTTGGAGGCTATATGCCTATATGGTAGGGTCTCCCAAGACAAACATGCCCTATGTGACAGGCCAGACGAAGACTGATTCAGAAGACCCCGTAGAAAAGATCAAGAGGAGAGCTGCCCTTCCCCTGGACGTAGGAAAGCGCCTTGTGGCCAGGCCTTCACTCGTGGGGCCCGGCCAGGGCCAGCCCAAAAAAGCCACAAGGGATCTCCCCTTCGTAGCTCTACCACCTGCAGGGTTAACCATAAGAGTCCGGTGCATTTTGTGTTGGGGGGCGTTCGAGGGCAGGCACCAGGGCGGCCTGGTCTTCGCCAGCCAAATCCGTTTTTGGGAAAGCCCGTGCAAGAGGTTGAGAAAGTCCGGCTGGTCTAATTCGGGTTCGGACCTTGCTCTACTCTGGAGTCGCTACAGGGTAAAGGCAGTGGGTTGATGTGGGCTGATTGATACTATACTACTCAGTGCATACGTGTTGAGGTCATCCCCAGTTAACGAGAGAGCTACTTCCTTACGCTTTTGGGTCGGTCAGAGGATCCTGACCTGGAGGGGCACGATTGGGATGAATGGATCTAAACTTGTGCGATGGTATGTTATGTTCAACATTGCATGGAAGTCAGGAACAGTACCTGTGGATTGGCAGACAGGGGTGGTGGTCCCCCTTACCAGGAAAGTTGATTGGAGGATGTGTTGTGACTATGGGGGGGGGATCACATCCCTCTATGGGAAAGACTATTTCAGAATGCTGGTGACAACGGTACGATCGTTTGTCAAATTTCAGCTACAGAATGTGTAATTCTTTTTTCACTGCGTAGCTAAACTACATTTTCCAGTAGTGTTACCCATGTAACAAGTTAGCTTACATCAAAGCTACAAGCTCCAAAAAAGAAAAAAGGACAGCAACTCTGGAAATAATCCATGATGATTGACTAGTGTATGTATGAGAAAAGCCATGATAATTGGTTGTATTACGAATGATGAGTTATGATTGGTTTATGTTAGTGCGAAACATTACGAACTGGCCAATCAGAGGCAAGACAGGGTGGGTCATCGAAACCAGGAAGCAAAATCATAACAAACACACGCACATGCCATGTGGCATGACAACAAGAGAGTCCGGGAGAGGGAGAGAGAAGCTTCAACCTGACAACTCAAAAAAAAGAAACATACTTGAAAAGGGCTCTGTGCAGATTTTTCCCTTAATGACAAAGACGACATCTGGCAAACCCACAATAATGTGTCTCCTTCGCCATATTTAGACCCATTCATGCGTTTAGAGAAAACAACACCCAAAGCCTTTGCTTTTAGTTGTTTACTCGGTAAACCAAGATACAAACTGCTCTTGACATTTAAAATGTCCAACATAAATGTAAGAAGACACATCAAGGTAAATTGAGTTTATGAAAGGTTTTACTGCAAATATAACCATTATCAACTGTTCCCAAACAACACACACGTCATTGTACTTATTTGTCAAGATCTAGAAAGCTGCTTGTTTTATGTACTGTAGGCAGAGACAATAAATAACATTATAGGAGTGGGCCAAAGAAAAGGCAAACTAAAATAAATACATACAGTGGGGTGTGGGGACCCCCAGAGGTAGTTGTAGGGTGTCCCCAGCTAAATAACATCTAGTGAATAGAAATGGTTCCATTTGTAAACTCTCAGTTACGTTAACATTGAGCCCGTAGATAGAAATGCCATTATCAAATGCATGTCAAACCCGGGGTCCTTGAAGTTAAAATAGGGGGTTATAATCACTTCTAGAGCTGTAATACCTGTAAATCTTCTCTTTTTGGGGTCACTGGCGTACCTTTTAAAATGGGGGTCCTTGGATCTAATGAGTGTCAATTTATTATGTAGTGTTGATAGAGAAAGCTATTTTTGCTGTGTTGCTTGTAGTGTAGCTTGCTACAATTATCTGGGGGTAGCTTCTCCTGTATCTTAGCCACATGTAATCCAGAGTAACTAGTAGCTTAGTTTACTACTTTTTCCAAGTAGCTTGCCCATCACAGACTGAGGGGTTCATGGGAGTTTGCCTAACTGGTCCACATGTTCTTTGTGGACTTGGAAAAGGAATATGACCGTGTCTCTCATTATGAGGGTAACAAGAACAATGAAAATAAAAATGCACATGAGGTAAGAATTTTGTTTTCAAATACTTTATAAAAATAAAAAACATTTGTGGTCTTACCTTCTATCTACATAAGAAATACACATTCTTATCCGTAGCTTTATAAAAGTCATCCTTATTTTTACAGTTTCAAAAGTCTCTCAGCAGCTTTGTAGTATTTTTCTCACAATTCTCTGCTGTGCCTCGTTGTAGAAAGAAGGCAGCAGCCAACACTCACGCACGACCCTACCTCATCATGGTGAGGAAAAGGCACTGCGCGCCTTATTGTATAACATTAATCTGCAGTTCATTGTTCCATTATCAAGAATAATGATGTCACACTTACATTAAAGACATTAGTTAAGGCTGCAGAAAGTCATAGTGTATAAAAAAAATCTTTCTGCAAACATTATATGTTGACAAAAACGGCTATGCTGCGTCCCCTAACTCAGTAAACGAGCGCAGTGCACCCGGGTGTCGGCTCGCTTGCGCACTAAGTGGACAAAAGTAAATTTGTAGTAGCCTCATTTCAGTTTTCTGCCCTGTATGTCAGCGGTCCCCAACCATCGGGCCGCGGCCCGGTACCGGTCCGTGGACCGATTGGTACCGTGCCGCACAAGAAATAATATTAATCAATAAATCAACATAAAAAACACAATATATACATTATATATCAATATAGATCAATACAGTCTGCAGGGATACAGTCCGTAAGCACACATGATTGTATTTCTTTATGACAAAAAAAACCCAAAAAAAACCATAATACCCCCCAGCCCCCCCGGTCCGTGGGACAAATTGTCAAGCGTTGATCCGGTCCGCAGCAACAAAAAGGTTGGGGACCACTGCTCTATTTAATGACTAAATGTGCGAATTAAACAATTTCTACCCAGGAATATGTTAAAAGCGATAGGTATCATACATAAAATTAATTTTCAAGACATTTCATAGGACAAATAATACATTTTACACTTAATATATTTTAAAATTAAGTTATTATTCTTTATTAAAATGTTCATGATGACAAGGCTCTGCCTCTCCTGCTTCGCCTGCCTCCCCTGACCGCACGAGGTGAGACACTGTAAAAAAAAAATTATTACAGACAATTGTGATCTTAATTTCACACAATGAAATCAAGATTCACATTTTTGACAGAATAGTGCAGCAATAATTAATGCACACTCTCTCTTACAGAGCATGGTCAACATTGGAAGAACAACTGGAGCAGGGCACACACACACACACATAAACACACATAAACACACACACACACACACACACACACTCTTTTTGGCCAAGTGACCGCTGAGGCCGTGACCCTCCGTGGCCTCCGCCTCCTCCATCGACCAGGCTGTCTGTCTGGGGGCTGAGAGGGGGGGAGGACGGCGGGGCAGTGAGGGGGTGGTTGCAGGAAGGGAACTGGTGATTAGTGTGGGGGAGGGAGCGTGCTCCTGACCCTCTGTCCCATTCTTGGGTGGGGGGGAGGCCTTGCTGATATTTCTGACAGACCTCCACCCACAAGGCAGATAGTGTACATCTATGCTGCTTGCTTTGCAGCCAATGGAGTTGTTAATGGTAATCATGCTTCCACGTTTTGTGCAGAGGGAAACCGCAACCAGTGGATAGATTGCCGTGAAATTTGGCACAGTGTACACCCCCCAGGGGGCGCGTCCTAATTACATTGTTTATCCCCCACCCCGCAGGCATTGCAACAAGGTTTGTGACATTTAAAGCAAAACGTGTCCCAGGTCCAGATAGGGGACTGTCCAAAATACAGCTCAGAGGCCATTTTCAGCGTTTATATGCCTAAAGTAGGGTTGTCAATACCAAAATGTATTTCCATAGTTTGATACTTTTTAAAATACAGGGGGAACACAAAATTATTTTAATTCTTGGTTTTATTTCAACAAAAATTTTTATGATACATTAAACATATGTTTCTTATTGCAATCAAACAATAATTTTGTCATAAAATAATATAGTGAACATTCTAGACAACTACTCTTTTAGTAGGAAGTAAGCAAACAAAGGCTCCTAATTTTTCTGCTGACATATGCAGTAACATATTGTGTCATTTCTCATTCTAATTTTTTGTCAGAATTATGAGGGAGAAGCAGTAGAAAATGGATTGTTAATCTATTTGTTCATTTACTGTTAATATCTGGTTATTTTCTATTTTAGCATGTTCTATCTACACTTCTATTAAAATGTAATAATCACTCATTCCTTCATTGTTTGGATACTTAACATTAGTTATAGGTGATACTACACATTTTGGTATCAATCCAATACCAAATAGTTACAGGATCATACATTGGTCATAATTAACATTCTCCTGACAAAATATTTTGTAGTAATAAGAAATATCGATGTAATCATTGTAGTATCAACTAGATACGACTCTTGTACTTGGTATCGTTTCACTCGATGTGTATATAAATCCACCCATTTGTTTACAATGGGGAGCGCCAGCTTGCTGTTAGCAGTTCGCTATTATATCCTCCTGCGGCGTGTAGCAAAGGATGTTTAGCTATTCCTCTTCCTGCAGGGATGACACGTGTAAGAAACTTACTTTATTTGTCATTATGGAGGCGAGGATTAGTGATTTAGAAGTAGCTAAAACACTGCCGCCCTGAGATCGGTAGGTTGTGAGTTCAAACCCCGGCCGAGTCATACCAAAGACTATAAAAATGGGACCCATTACCTCCCTGCTTGGCACTCAGCATCAATGGTTGGAATTGGGGGTTAAATCACCAAAAATGATTCCCGGGCGCGGCACCGGTGCTGCCCACTGCTCCTCTCACCTCCCAGGGGGTGAACAAGAGGATGGGTCAAATGCAGAGGACAAATTTCACCACACCTAGTGTGTGTGTGACAATCATTGGTACTTTAACTTAAATGAATGTTAGCCGCTAGCTAGCTAACTGTGTTTTAAAGCACCTCATGTAGAGCGGCGCTTCAATGTTCATAGCTTCACATTTATTGTTTGTTTGTAAGCCAAAATGCATCCATTCTTCCTCATATGTCTTCACACCATGTCTACCCTAACCTAAAATAAAGTTTTCATTCAAGATGTGTTACGCTTACCACATAAATGTAGACATGGATACAATGTTATTTTCATCTAATCATGGCATGTGCACAATAACACAGAATAACATGCAGTGAAATGCAATAAAGCTTAATACTGATTGTGTCTGAAACAAAAATAGCGGTGATGTTTGTCTTCAAAATATATATTTCAAAAGTGGTCGAGACTAATTTGCCTCTAAAAAGACAGCCCCACAAAATGAACCATTTTGCAGGAATAGGGTTAAAATTATAACTCTACAAACATATATTAAAGTTGTTGCCCTAGGGCACACCCGGGCAAATTAAGGCATGCAGCCCGTTAAGCTTTTCAATCTGGCCCGCCGGACATTCCCAAATATTTTTTTTAGATCTTTAAGATGGAAACTGGATGTGCAGTGATGTTTTCAAATGACCGTAAGTCTTGAACTGTACAAAGTATTTCAATGGTTGGAATCTGCCCTTTTGCATGATATACTAGTTACTATGGTAATCTAATTAGTTACTTTGGTCATCTAAGTCACAGCAGCTCAGACGAGGCACCAAGCAGTGTGGGTGGGGAGCGTTTCCACAGAGTGTTTCCAGAGCGGCCAGCCTGAAGTGCAGGTGTCAGTGACGGACGCGGAAAGAGATTTTTACAACAAAGTTCTAAAGCTTAGTGATATGTCAGATAGTAGGCGAGTTTATTTTTTACCCTTCGCTTTCATATTTTAGAATATGTCGATGGAGAGGGGGTGTGACGTTCATAAGTTGTCAATATTCAGTGTTTTATCATTCATAGTTAATATTGTAAATCCCAAATTCTTTCGGTCTGTCATAACGTTTTTAGCATTCAATCAGACATTATTGTGAGGTTTTGTATTAATGTTCCTAAAAATAGATATACCGGCCCCCAGACACATTTTTTTCTCTAAATTTGGCCCCACTGTCAAAATAATTGCCCAGGCCTGCACTAGAGGAAACTGGGAAACACATGGCACACTGACAAAGCTTAACCTATCGTTACTATACCAATCTACAAGGTTGATATTGTCACGACCCGACTAGGAGTCTGGACACAGATGCAGGATTACTGAAAACAGTTGTTTATTCTCAGAAGGGGAGGGGTCCAAAACGGGAGAAACAAAACAGGCTATCAAAACAGATCTAACCTGACTACTAAACTAACAAAAATATTAACAACTCAAAACGCTCCGGCTATGGAGGGAAAAAGGGGCTAAAGAACAAAAACTAACAAATACAACAAAAGGCGCTCCAACGGAGGCGATGCTAAGAAGCTAATCTTACCTGACAAAAGGTTACAAACAAAGAATCTCCCGTGGATCAAAAGTACAAACAAAACGTGGCAATGGCTGAAGACAAGACTGTGGCAAGGAACGCTGGAGGTACGCACAAGACGATACGAAACACTCTGGCACAGGACAGAAGGAGGATGAGACATTTATACACATGAGGGAGGGTGACACAGGTGGGCGCAATCAGGCAATCAGGAAAGACGTCAGACCAGGGAAACAGGAGGAAGGGCAAGTGACCTGAAATGAGAGGGAGAGTCAGCATTTCAAAATAAAACAGGAAATGACAAAACAACATGAAACCAGACAAAACCCAGACCAGACTTCACCCAGGTGTGACAGATATACTTGGTTTCTCTTTCTTCCCCTCCATTTATTTGCTTTCTTTTGTATTTCAAGTCATCCTTACATGTATGTATTGTTGCATTTGAAACAATTGTATTGTTGATAATAGAGGTAATTATTGTTATTATTCATTACCAATAGTGCTATTTCTATTGGTATTTGTATTGTTCCATTTGTAGTGAAATAATGTTCATTGTAATTTATGTATTGTTAATATTTATTTCACTAACTCCTTCTTTCCTATCACTTTTACCACCATATTTGTACATATCGTATTTGCTGATGTTGTTCTGTTGTTGTCGTTGTTGTTATTGTTGTGTTTGCTGTTGCTGTTGTCTCTCTGTCTTATCGCTCTCTTGTCCCCGCAATTTCCCCCTCTGTCTTCCTTTTTTTCTCTTTCCATCCCCTCCTGCTCCGGCCCGGCTGCACCAAATGATAATATAAATACATTTAATAAAGTCAAATACAAATAAGGCAACAAGAGAAGTATCCCACACTTCTCTTTTATAAAGTAAATCTGTACAGCTGATATGGGCATCTACATCAACAATATGATATGCCTGAGTAGCTGGACAGGACAATAAGTAAATAAATAAATAAATAAAAGTTATAACTGTGGAGGAAAATTTAGACCAAACCAAGTCCAATTCATATCATCTACACCACAAGGGAATGTGCATTATCAGTCTCTCCAAGATTTTGCAATGTTGCAATTGCGCCAATTGAACCATTTCCCGCAAATTATGCACAGCTTCCTAATTTTGGCCAATCCCCGCAATTTCCTTGCACATTTTGGCCAATAATCGACATTTTCGTTAATCAAATTTGTCGCAGCAGCACTCAAATGCAACGCAACTTCTTAACCAATCAAACGTCTCCCTGCATGGACACACTATTCACTTCCTTGTTTAAATTTACAGAGATTCATTCATTCACCAACAAAAATCATCCATATAGATCGCTCCCAAAGGGGCTGTTTGCAACTTCCTCACAGTTACATTTTTCAGAGCAAAAAATATAACACATTTGTTTTAAAACTGTCCATATCTTTGATGATTACAAGGTTTATGTAATAGTGGGGCAGCACGGTGATACAGGGGTTAGTGCTTGTGGCTCATAATACGAAGGTCCTGGGTTCGATCCTGGGCTCGGGATCTCTCTAATGTACAATCTGTTGCGTTGACCAGCATTCCTCCAATGGGGAATTCAAATTGCTAGTCTCTCCCAGATTCTTTTTATGGCAATATGCTGTTGTTTATATTCAATCACCAGGCAGAAGTTGGTATTTTGTGGTTTATTCTCCAAGCTTAGAGGACAAACCTGAGACCAACCCAGCACCCAAGCGTTCCCTAGCCCGGTCCAGATCGGTCTAGCTCGGTCTAGCTCAAACTCCCGGAAGTCCCGTGATCTTCCGTCTGTCCCTCGCCCCCACTCTCTTTGTTTAGACTACTCCGAGTTATCTCTACTCTGACACATTCCAATCTAGATGGCCAACACCTTACTATGAGACTCAATAGAAGGAAGAATACTAGCTATTCTTTATATGACTATAGGAGTTTAGAAAGAAGTAACACTTAAATATGGATATGCTTCCAACAGGAGTTTGCATGTTCTCCCCGTGACGGCGTGGGTTCTTTCCAGGTACTCCGGCTTCCTCCCACCTCCAAAGACATGCACCTGGGGATAGGTTGATTGGCAACACTAAATGGTCCCTAGTGTGTGAATGTGAGTGTGAATGTTGTCTGTCTATCTGTGTTGGCCCTGCGATGAGGTGGCGACTTGTCCAGGGTGTACCCCGCCTTCTGCCCGAATGCAGCTGAGATAGGCTCCAGCACCCCCGCGACCCCGAACGGGACAAGCGGTAGAAAATGGATGGATGGATGTAATAGTGATTGGTGTCAACCTGCCTCGTCAACACGTGAGCGTGTTGCACGTAGAAACGCAGGGCAAGAGAAGCAACATACAATTTTCAGTCATGTTGTTGTTATGCTAGAATATACATTCAATGATAGCTAATGATTGCTATCCAAATTGGTATCATTAGCTAACAGCACTCAAAGCTAAATTGTGGGCATATGTCCTCGTTACATCAGTCCATCTTAGAAAATGTAACAAGGCAGGATAAAATGCTTAAAATACATTGGAAAGTTAGCACCCTCTAAGCATCTGTGTAAATGTTGCAAACAGCAATGTTGCAGAAAAACTATGAGCAATATGCAACCTAAGTATTTTGTTTGATTTGTTGAAATTATGTATAGGCTCCAGATAACACCCACAACCTGGATGAGGATAAGCAGTGGAGAAAATGGATGGATGGATGGATAGATGGATTGAAATTATGTGCTTTTCAGGGTTGGAGTTCCAAGAAAAAACTTGATCAGACATTAAACCTTTCCCAACAAAACTGAAAAAGTGGCTTAAGGAAAATCAGAAGTGTGAGCATTAGAACTGGAGGTAGTATGACAAATCGGGCTAATTATTTTTAATGCATTTTTATTTTGTACCTGTCTTAATCCTTTTGTATGTGTTTTTCACTTTTCTCAACTTTTCTTTAAAAGCCTAACCAGGGACGAGGGTTGCAAAGTAGCCTGTGGCTAGAAGTCTTATGTACTTTGACATCGGTTACCTATGGCTAGCAATGTTTAATTGTACTGTCCCTGTCAAATAAATAAATAAATAAAATAAAAATAGATTACAAATTCATAAAATCATGAGTGGATGTAATGTTAATGAAAAAACTATTCCTAAAAGAGGATCTATGATGCATTTCGTCTCTTCTGGTTTATAAATGTTACAATGTTGGATACTCCTATTAAACAATACCAAAGCGTCAAATCACAATGTTCATGCATTTTGGCATGAGTTTCTATGTAGTTTTGGATGCCTCTGTTCGCGGGGTTTTGCAGACTGGCTCCGTTGTGACGTAACAGCGAGATGGACATACCGTATTTTTCGGATTATAAATCGTAGTTTTTTTTTAGGGTGCGATTTATACTCTGGAGCGACTTATGTGTTAAATTATTAACACATTACCGTAAAATCTCAAATAATATTCGAGGAAGAAAATTTCATCGGATTTAGCGACTAGGAGTGACAGATTGTTTGGTAAACGTACAGCATGTTCTATATGTTATAGTTATTTGAATGACCCTTACCATAATATGTTACGTTAACATACCAGGCACGTTCTCAGTTAATTATTTATGTGTCATATAACGTACACTTATTCAGCCTGTTGTTCACTATTCTTTATTTATTTTAAATTGCCTTTCAAATGTCTATTCTTGGTGTTGGATTTTATCAAATAAATTTCCCCAAAAAATGCGACTTATACTCCAGTGCGACTTATATGTTTTTTTCCTTCTTTATTATGCATTTTCGGCCGGTGCGATTTATACTCGGGAGCGACATATAATCCGAAAAATACGGTACTACTGTAGTTAGACATGGAGTCTAAAGCTTTCAGCTTCAGGCTATTATCAAACACAAAAAAAGTTTGGATAAAGTATTATTTTTATATAATCTTGGCATGCGCATAATAGCATTAATGTGCGACGTGCAGTGACTTAAATGCTGCTGAAAGCAGATGTTTTTTATGCAGAGTCTGAAGGTATACCCAATGTTGTGAACGGGTGAATCTGTACAATGTTCATAAAGTTTATTTTCGACCGCGTCTGGAAGAAAATAAGAAGATATATATTTAAACAATGTACATTAGCAAAAGACCAATTTGGAGAGGGTGGGGCAGGGTTTCATTTGCAGTCTGGGAACGCCTCCACAAATCAACATCTTGCATACAGACTCAAAAAACGGGTTATAAAAGGGACTGTTGAAAAAAAATGTACGTAGAATTTATACCAGAGGAGATTATTATTATTATTATTATTATCTGGACCACAAGGAAGTGTTTTAAAAGTAGATTAAAATGGTCATATAGCCCCTTAACATCCGAACATTTGGAAAACGCTGCTGTGCAATCAGGCATTTTAGGCTGCAACAATCACTAAAAAAGCTTGCAAAATCCATCCATCCATCCATCCATTTTCTACCGCTTATTCCCTTCGGGGTCGCGGGGGGCGCTGGAGCCTATCTCAGCTGCATCCGGGCGGAAGGCGGAGTACACCCTGGACAAGTCGCCACCTCATCGCAGGGCCAACACAGATAGACAGACAACATTGCTTGCAAAATCCTGGAGTTTTTTTTTTTTTGATTGATTGAAACTTTTATTAGTAGATTGCACAGTTCAGTACATATTCCGTACAATTGACCACTAAATGGTAACACCCAAATAAGTTTTTCAACCTTTTTAAGTCGGGGTCCACGTAATCAATTCATGGTAACTCTAACAGGGACTCTTAAATGTAGATTATAATGTACACAATTTTGTGAAGAATGGAAGTTTGTGGTGGCTTGAATAAATGGATTAGCAGAATGATAATTATTTGAATTTAGATAAATTCTGAACAAGCTAATTGTTTGTAAACACCTGCAATTTGTGTGGACTATAAATCTACTTTAGGATGCACCCATGGGGGTGTGTGGGGGTGGGGGTTAATGTGCGCCACCGAACACTCGAGCGAGCGAGGGGCCAGATAAAAGGAGCAGTGAGTGAGCGGGTGAACGAGGAAGTGGGGTGGCGGGCGTATAGCAAAGGGTGGGGTGGGGTGGTCGCTTTAGAAACGCAGGTGCCTTAATTGTCCCCCCAATAAAGCCTCAGCCAGTGGGCAAACCTGTGAATGAGTGTGTACTAAAAGGAGGCATGAATGGGCCACACGTGAATAAATGAATGGGTGAATAAACAAGTGCTTGGGGGACGAGGGTGTGTGTGTTTTGTAAGTAATAAAGATGTGCGATGTATACGAGAGGACCAAGAGGTAACACGGTTGGGGAAGGAGAGAGATGGAGGATGAGGGCAAAGTAAAGAGTGCGTTCTTCCATGCTAAGCTTCAGTAAGTACACCAGGAACACTTCAAATTTGAATTTAACAGTGTAGCGCTGTGCCAGTGTTGTCATTGCACATTTTCCGAGAACGTCAATTGCAATACCTATTCTCTCCTATTTAACTGTGAATTGTAACCACTCCAATTTGTCCATCTCCTTCCACTAAGTAGACAAGATGGCGAGGATTGAGGTTGGATAGGCTCCATCACAAGCAGAATCCCCCTTCAGGGTGTAATGAGTGCAACATCCGCTTGCTGGCATGCTGCACTGAATCTTTCCATACTATTTAGCGTGATGCCATTATGTACTCAAAATGCTAAGTGTAAGTGCAAAAGTACACGGACAGACACGGCAAGTGTTTTCTATAAGGGACTTCCGTCAGTACACTTCAGTATGTAACATATGTACAGTGTCAAATTGAAGCACAGTCGAGGTTTAACTAGTAAAGGGGGGGTGTTTAAGGTTGGAGGGGGCAGTTTTAGGCAGACAATGTGACATGGCACACGCTATTAATTCTGGCTCAGCAGAGAGACCCTGCCTTACCATCTGCTCAGGGTCAGGGGGCGTTTGCTGGGGTCGGCGTCACATTGACCCCCCCTCCCCACAACATCTACACACACACAGAGAGCACCCCCCTTCAGCCTTTAGACACCCGATCAGGCTTGTGCACATTTCCATAAAACAATCACCAGCCAACCTGCCTCCGTGTAGGATGGGCGGGGCTAAGAGGGGAGTGGAACGCCGGCTTGCCGCCGCCTTACCCCCGCAAACAATGGGCTGTCAGATGAAAAGGACCCTGGTGAACTTGATATACATTACAAAAGAGTCACACTAGCGTCGGCCCCAAGCCTGGCCTCTGCAACCCGCGCTTGAATTTAAACTTGGCGTTCATTGGCTTCTTTGAATTTTGCATGCGCACACACACACACACACGCGCACCCACACACACACACACACACACTTGATAACTCCCAACAAGATGATATATGCAAACATTCGCGTGTCAAGTTGGCACTGGTGTTAATGAAGCTGAAGGAAGCATAAACTGGGTAAAAAGCCCAAGGAATTGAATGAGAACCAACAGCAGTTTTTGTTTTTGTCTATTCAATTTACACATTGGACTTTGTTTTGCTCAAGCAATTGTACGTACCAAAAATGATTATTATAATATTTTAATGGTGCAGCATGACAATATCATTGAAAGACCCTGAGTCAAGTAAAAAGTGTCGGTTTTCACCCAGTATCAGATCCAAAATGTTAAGTTTTGACCACATTTAAGCCTGGTGTAAACTCTCTTGTAGCGTAGCTTGCGTAAGCCACCGCTCCCCCTGCGTAGCCTTCCCCGTAGCCTACGTGGACCTCCCAAAAATCATAGAGCGCAGGGCTGTGATTGGTCAGTTTTTGCTACTGTGGGTCCTTGAACACAGGCGAGCAGACTTTGCTTGAAATGCACAAATTATTGTATGAAATAAAACAACAGTGATTAAACAATTGCATGAAAACTGATATTGTGTACTTAATATCTTGCTGCGCTCTGAAAATAATTACTGAATGTGACTCTTGACAAGAACAAGAAAGTTTGATCATATTACACCTATAGTGGCTCACCTGCACTGGCTTCCTGTGCACTCAAGATGCGACTTTAAGGTTTTACTACTTACGTATAAAATACTACACTGTCTAGCTCCATCCTATCTTGCTGACTGTATTGTACCATATGTCCCGGCAAGAAATCTGCATTCAAAGAACTCCAGCTTATTAGTGATTCCCAGAGCCCAAAAAAAGTCTGCGGGCTACAGAGCGTTTTCTGTTCGGGCTCCAGTACTATGGAATGCCCTCCCGGTAACAGTTAGAGATGCTACCTCAGTAGAAGCATTTAAGTCCCATCTTAAAACTCATTTGTATACTCTAGCCTTTTAATAGACCCCCCTTTTTTAGACCAGTTATCTGCCGTTTTCTTTTCTCCTTTGCCCCCTCGCCGGGTTATTCCGGTTCCGGTGACCATGGATGAGGTGCTGGCTGTCCAGAGTTGGGACCCGGGGTGGACCGCTCGCCTGTGCATCGGTTGGGGACGTCTCTGCGCTACTGACCTGTCTCCGCTCGGGATGGTCTTCTGCTGGCCCCACTATGGACTGGACTCTCACTGTTATGTTGGATCCACTAGGGACTGTACTTAGAGGGGGGGTTACCCACATATGCGGTCCTCTCCAAGGTTTCTCATAGTCATTCACATCGACGTCCCTTGTGTGGGCTCTGTGCCGAGGATGTCGTTGTGGCTTGTGCAGCCCTTTGAGACGTTTGTGATTTAGGGCTATATAAATAAACATTGATTGATTGATGGATTGTTTTTCAGCTTATTGTGTTGCGCCCTGAAGAAGTCACAAAGTGAAAGTTTGACACTTAACTTTCATTACAAATCTTGTGCTAACAGGTTCAATTCCGACATGCTCTCACACACACAACATTTCTCATTCTACGTCTACAATCTTTCATGCACGGTATATACAAACTATTGTTGTACGGTATGCCGGTACTAGTATAGTATCGCAGTACTAATGAATCAAAAACGGGCATGACGGCGCGTCGTCACGTCGTGACATTGCTGGTTTTATGAGCAGATAAGCATGTTCGGCAGCGCACAATTACGGAGTACTTACAAGCAGACACAGCGTGTAGACAGAAAAGGGAGAACGGACGCATTTTGGCCCAAAACCTGACGATAAAGGTGAAGTTATAACACTAAAACGCCCTCAGGAAGAGGTGCTTTAAGACATGGCTTGCTAGCTAGCGGCTAACATCCATCCACAGTGTGCAGAGTTTTAGCTGCTTCTAAATAAATAATCCTCGCCTACATGGCGACAAATAAAGTACGTTTCTTACAAGTATCATCCCTGCAGGACAAGGAATAGCTAAACATGTTTCACTACACACCGTAGGAGGATACAAAAGCTCACCGGCGTCACCGCTAACAAAAGCTTGCGCACTTGAATATAACAAATGCCATGGGTGGATCTACACCTGACATCCACTGTAATGATATCAAGTACAATAGCGTATTTAGTCGATACTACTATGATTACATCAATCAATCAATCAATCAATCAATGTTTATTTATATAGCCCTAAATCACAAGTGTCTCAAAGGGCTGTACAAGCCACAACGACATCCTCGGTACAGAGCCCACATACGGGCAAGGAAAACTCACCCCAGTGGGATGTCAATGTGAATGACTATGAGAAACCTTGGAGAGGACCGCATATGTGGGTAACCCCCCCCCCCTCTAGGGGAGACCGAAAGCAATGGATGTCGAGTGGGTCTGACATAATATTGTGAAAGTCCAACACATCAGCGAAAGTCCAGTCCATAGTGGGGCCAGCAGGAACCATCCCGAGTGGAGACGAGTCAGCAGCGTAGAGATGTCCCCATCTGATGAACAGGCTAGCGGTCCACCCCGGGTTTGGAGCAGAGTAGAAAAGAAAAGAAAAGAAACGGCAGATCAACTGGTCTAAAAAGGGAGTCTATTTAAAGGCTAGAGTATACAAATGAGTTTTAAGATGAGACTTAAATGCTTCTACTGAGGTAGCATCTCTAACTTTTACCGGGAGGGCATTCCATAGTATTGGAGCCCGAATAGAAAACGCTCTATAGCCCGCAGACTTTTTTTGGGCTCTGGGAATCACTAATAAGCCGGAGTCCTTTGAACGCAGATTTCTTGCCGGGACATATGGTACAATACAATCGGCAAGATAGGCAGGAGCTTGACCGTGTAGTATTTTATACGTAAGTAGTAAAACCTTAAAGTCGCATCTTAGGTGCACAGGAAGCCAGTGCTAGTGAGCCAGTATAGGCGTAATATGATCAAACTTTCTTGTTTTTGTCAAAAGTCTAGCAGCCGCATTTTGTACCATCTGTAATCTTTTAATGCTAGACATAGGGAGGCCCGAAAATAAAACGTTATAGTAATCGAGACGAGATGTAACGAACGCATGGATAATGATCTCAGCATCGCTTGTGGACAAAATGGGACGAATTTTAGCGATATTACGGAGATGAAAGAAGGCCGTTTTAGTAACACTCTTAATGTGTGACTCAAACGAGAGAGTTGGGTCGAAGATAATACCCAGATTCTTTACCGAGTCGCCTTGTTTAATTGTTTGGTTGTCAAATGTTAAGGTGGTATTATTAAATAGATGTCGGTGTTGAGCAGGACAGATAATCAGCATTTCCGTTTTCTTAGCGTTGAGTTGCAAAAAGTTAGCGGACATCTATTGTTTAATTTCATTAAGACACGTCTCCAGCTGACTACAATCCGGCGTGTTGGTCAGCTTTAGGGGCATGTAGAGTTGGGTGTCTTCCGCATAACAGTGAAAGCTAACACCGTATTTGCGTATGATGTCACCTAGCGGCAGCATGTAAATACTAAAGAGTGTAGGGCCAAGAACCGAACCCTGGGGAACTCCGCACGTTACCTTAACATAGTCCGAGGTCACATTGTTATGGGAGACACACTGCATCCTGTCAGTAAGATAAGAGTTAAACCAAGACAAGGCTAAGTCTGTCATCCCAATACGCGTTTTGATACGCTCTAATAAAATATTATGATCAACAGTATCGAAAGCGGCGCTAAGATCAAGAAGCAGCAACATAGATGAAGCATCAGAATCCATCGTTAGCAATAGATCATTAGTCATTTTTGCGAGGGCTGTCTCCGTAGAGTGATTTGCCCTGAAACCGGACTGAAAAGGTTCACAGAGATTGTTAGACGCTAAGTGTTCATTTAGCTGCTGTGCTACAATTTTTTCGAGGATTTTCGAGATAAACGGAAGGTGGGACACCGGCCGGTAGTTTACCAGGAGATCAGGATCGAGGTTAGGTCTTTTGAGTAGAGGATGAATAACCGCTTTTTTGAATGCTAGGGGAACAGTGCCAGAGGAAAGTGATAAGTTTATAATATTTAACACTGATGGACATAGTAATACAAAAAGCTCCTTGATAAGTTTCCCAGGAATTGGGTCAAGTAAACATGTTGTTTGTTTTGTCCCATTTACACATTTTGACAATCCAATGTTATTTCATCAAAGAGAGAGAAACTATTTTGGAGGGCGGTATCCGTCGTATATACAGTCGTATCTGTGTTAATAGAACCCAGTTGTAGCTGAGATGCATTGTCTTTAATCTCTTTTCTAATGACTTCAATTTTCTTATTAAAGAAATTCATAAAGTCATCTGCTGAATGGGTGGAGCTACTGGGAGAAGTCCCTTGTTGGGTTAGCGATGCTACTGTACTAAACAGAAATTTAGGATCATTTTTGTTGAGGTGGATGAGATTTGAGTAATATTTAGCTTTAGCTGAGGTAAGCATGCGTTTATAAGTTATTAAACTATCACACCATGCTTGATGGAAAACCTCAAGTTTAGTCGCACGCCATTTGCGTTCCAGCTTTCTACATGATAATTTCTGGGCTTTAGTTTCTTCTGTAAACCATGGGGTACGCCTTTTAGGGGCCCTTTTTAGCTTTAGCGGTGCTACAATATCAATGGTGTCGCGCAGGGCGTCATTAAAGTTGTTAGTGAGGTTATGGTGCCATTACCGAAGGCAGTAGGTCAGTAAGAGTCGTCGTTGTGGCAGCATTAATGTTGCGGCTGCTATAGTAGTTGTTATTATTATTATTAGTTTGTTGACAATGAGTCAGAACTTCGAATTTTATAAGGTAATGATCGGACATTACTTTAGTGTTTGGGAGTATCGTAACTTTAGAGGTGGTGACACCCCTGACAAGCACTAGATCTATCGTATTACCGTTGCGATGCATGGGTTCATTTATTATTTGTGTAAGACCATAGCTATCAATTATAGTCTGGAGCGCCACGCATGGAGGGTCCGATGGGGTATTCATATGGATGTTAAAGTCCCCCATTATGATTATATTGTCGGCGTGCGTCACTAGATCAGCAACAAACTCTGAGAATTCACTGATGAAGTCCGAATAGGGCCCAGGGGGGCGGTAGATAACAGCCAGGTGGAGAGGCAGCGGTGTGACAAACCTCAAAGTGAGCACCTCAAACGAGTTATATTTATTATTTAGGTTAGGTGTAAGATTATAGTTTTCATTGTATATTAGTGTGACACCCCCTCCCCTTTTAAGAGGTCGGGCAACATGTGTATTGGTATAGCCAGGAGGAGATGCCTCATTTAGCGTAAAAAAATCGTCTGGTTTGAGCCAGGTCTCGGCGAGATCAACGACGTCAAGTTTGTTGTCTATAATGACTTCATTAACTAATAGCGTTTTGGAAGATAATGATCTTATGTTTAAAAAGCCCATATTATAGGTAGTGGGCTGTTTTGATGATTGTTTGTTGAAATTATCCGAAGTAGAAATATTAATAATGTTGCGTTTATTATGCGTATTGCACTTTAAATAGTTTCGACCATATCTAGGAATTGATACGTCGGGGATATTCAGATTGTTTGCTTGATGTTGCGATAAACTGAACGCATCATAGTTAGCTACCTCAGTACAATTTATGTCTGCCTCTGACACGGTCACAAAATAAAAAACATTATGTGAGTTGTGTTTTATTCTAAGAGAATTGCTATGTGTGCAGGGATTATCCAGCCTGACGCCGGCTAGTTCTAGTTTAAATGGCTTCTTACCCAGAGACTCCACGCTTCTTTGATTAGCTTTTCTCTTTGTTGTTAGCCCAGCTCGGCATCCCCGCTTCTGCTTCCGCTCGCACCGCTTATGTCGTCTCCATTGGCGGTCACCGCTAGCACTTGACTCCGCTGCTACCAAAGCCGCTCGATGTAGCCCACGAAGTATTCCCATGCTAGCGAGGAGGTCCACCGTACATGCATCTTTCAGTCTATAACGACCCGATCCATCTACATCCAGAATTGTCTGTCGGTCGTATGTGATCACAGAGTGTTCACGCTTTGAGCCAGCCATGAAATTGACAGAAATGACGGGTGTTTTTTGCCAAATCGCTCTACACTCCCAAGAGCGTTAGCATAGCCGCTGCATTCCCATGCCCCGCCATTTTGAATCAATGTTTTTTATTGTCACAAAATGTTTTTTCTTTAAAAAAAAAATTCATATTATGTTTATAGATTCAGGAAATATGTCCCTTGACACATGAGGACTTTGAATATGACTGATGTATGATCCTGTATCTACTTGGTATCGGATCGATACCTACATTTGTGGTATAATTCAAAACTAATGTAAAGTATCAAACAACAGAAGAATAAATTATTATTAGAGATTTCCGAAATGTGTTTGTCATTCTGGTTTGGTGTGGGTTCACAGTGTGGCGCATATTTGTAACAGTGTTAAAGTTGTTTATACGGCCACCCTCAGTGTGACCTGTATGGCTGTTAACCAAAAGTTTCAATCAATCAATCAAAACCAAGTATGCATTGCATTCACTTGTGTGTGCGAAAAGCCGTAGATATTATGTGATTGGGCCGGCACGCAAAGGTAGTGCCTTTAAGGTTTATTGGCGCTCTGTACTTCTCCCTACGTCCGTGTGCCACTCCGTACAGCGGCATTTGAAAAAGTCATACATTTTACTTTTTGAAACCGATACCAATAATTTCCGATATTACATTTTAAAGCATTTATCGGCCGATAATATCGGCAGTCCGATATTATCGGACATCTCTAGTGATTATTACATTTTAACAGAAGTGTAGATAGAACATGTTAAAACAGAAAGTAAGCAGATATTAATAGTAATAGAAAAAGTGGATTAATAATCCATTTTGCAGTTTGTCCCTCATAATGTTGATAAAATAATAGAATGATAAATGACACAATATGTTACTGCATACGTCAGCAGACAAATTAGGAGCCTTTGTTTGCTTTCTTACTACTAAAAGACAAGTCGTCTAGAAGGGTCACTATTTTATTTAAGGACAACATTGTTCTTCGATTGCAATAAGATACATTAATGTACCGTAAGATTTTAAAAAAAAATAAAGCCAATAATGTCATTTTTTTAGGTCCTCTTTATTTACAAAAGTATCGAAAGGTATCAAAAAATATCAAAATACATTTTGGTACCAGTACCAAAATTTTAAAATATTTGTATCGGGACAAATCTAATACAAACATTTGTGAACTCTAAACATGACAATATAGATAAACACCAGCATGTCGTTAACTTAAACAGTTATTTAACAGTTTTGTTAATGTACAATTATATGTTGGATCTCTCTTGTCCCATGTCCCAAACGGCCGAATGTTGTTGCAAAGAATAATGTTCCCTGCCGCGACTCTTTCAAAAGTTGCCATCTTCACAAAGGTTTATAAGTAAAACGTCTAATACAAGTAACCTGATTATTGTGAATGATTAGTTCCAGTGTAGACAAAGTTGCCGATGTTGTGGTTCAGTGGTTATATGTAGTCACTCTTCACAGGAAGGACATGCATAGTATCTCGTATGTAGTTCCTTCTGGAGACACTGCCCCTTAGTGTTTTGGAAGAGAATTACAAGTTTGGCGCCGCCCCTCACGGAAGAACTATAAGTCAGCCGTGCCAGCAACTTGGGGGTTCCAGGTTCGATTCCCGCTTCCGTCATCCTAGTCACTGCCGCTGTGTCCTTAGGCAAGGCACTTCACCCACCTGTGCCACCGACACTGGTTTAAATGTAACTTACAGATGTAGATAATGAGTTTCACTATGTGAAGCGCTTTGAGTCTCTATATAAATATAATTCACTTCACTTGTAAATGTCATTGAATTCCATGAAAAAAAAAACTTTAAAGGGGAACTGCACTTTTCTTTTTAAATTTTGCCGTAAATAAATGTAAATAAGGTCAGCTAACAGTGGAGTTAATGAGAGTCGCTCTTTTCCGCCTATAAAGCGCTCTAAAAACCATCCAAACACCTCCATCAACGTTTTATACAAATGCTGTAAGTATATATGTAACGTACTAACAGGCACATTCATGGTTATTTTAAGAATTTGGCGGCGCATCACAACGTTTGCTTTTTCCAGACAATAAAGATAATTTAAAAGACAAATTAAAAACTTTTTGGAATGATTTGAAACCCACTTTGCCACTAATTTGACCTTCCGTTTTTTTCAGGATGTACTATAAAAAGTCTATGGTGGAGGAACATGGAGCGTCGTCTTATGCAAACACGATGAAACTCTGCCTGGCATATCTTGGTGTCTGGCCAAACTGCTCTTTAGGAAGCAGTTTGCGTGCGAGAGGGATGCAGGGTCCCTAATTCCCCTGCTGCTTAAATTTGGGGATTAGCCTTAAAACAAAAGAAGATCAGACGGCTGGAGGAGGTATCACTTTGTCGGCACACCACTTCCTGTCCTGTGCTCATCCTTTATCTGTCCGTCCTGCCGCTGGCAGCACTTTTATCTGGGGAATCCTTCAACTGGGCTTTTCTAACCTCCTGTGAGGTTTTTTTTGTGTGTGTCAGCGTCAAGCAGGCGTGCGAGGAGTTCAAGTCTTCCCCACCCCAACCCCCTCAGCTAAATCCCTTAATCTGCTCTCGGACACGTCTGGAGGGCAAAACAAACAAATAGGATACCCCTCATCCCCTCCACCTCCCTCCCCATTCTCATCTCTGGACATGACAGGAAGGAGAGGGTGGCGTTACCCTCTCAAGGTTAATGAAGTGAGCGCGGAACAAACGGGATTTAAATCAAGCGACTCTGTCCTTGTAAATGTTACTGACTGATGTCTTCTCTTGTCTCTGACAAATATGTCCCACAAACACATGCTTTGGCGAACTTACAGCGCACTTAGGGTCTGATCTACTAAGATCCCAATACCACCTGCTAAACAGAGTGTGGAAAATAAAAAAAAATGGAACATTGAACTAATAGTGGGTGTGTTGCCTGTGATCTACTAAGACTGTGCATACAATTGATAAAGGTGTAAAGGTGGCACAGTCGCTTGATTTAAAAATAGAGGATTTTGCTTATACCAAGCGGTTTCACCATGGAGACACTCATTTCCCTCCTCATTCATGTTGTTGTTGTTGAGACTCCAGATGAGATTTTGAGACGTCTCCCACAACTCTAGGACCAGTATTGTTCCGTTGAAGCAAGACAGATTTGTATTTTTTTTTGGTAAGGGTACCCCCTTAGGACATTTTGGCGAAAAAAAGTTTTTAAAAAATATACATTTTCTGCCATTTTCGGGTTTTGTCAGGACTCCCGATGAGGTTTTCAGACGTCTCTTACAACCCCAGGACCAGTATTGTTCCGTTGAATCAAGAGAGTTTTTAAAAATGTTTTGGTCAGGGTCCCCCCTTACGATATTTTAGCGAAGAACATTTGGGGGAAGATATTAATTTTCTGCCATTTTTGGGTTTTGTCAGGACTCTCAACGATGTTTTGAGACATCTCCTACAACTCCAGCACCAGTATTGTTCCGTTGAATCAAGACAGTTATTAAATATTTTTGGTCAAGGTCCCCCCTTCTGTAATTTTTGCGAAAAAAAAGTTTTGGAAAAATAATACTTTTATATTTTCTTGTTTTGTCGGGAGTCCCAATGAGGTTTTAAGACATCTCCCACAACTACAGGACCAATACTGTGCCGTTGAAACAAGAGTTTTTTTTTATTTTTGGTCATTACGACATTTTAGTGAAAAAAAGTTTTGGCGAAATATACATTTTCTGCCATTTTCGGGTTTTGTCGAGAGTCCTGATGAGGTTTTGAGATGTCTTCTACAACTACAGGACCAGTGTTGCATCGAGGTCGCATTTTACTGCGTGGAGTCGTTCTCCCAGGGTGCAGACGGAAACTCCGGAGGCAAGGTGCAGGTGAGACAATGATTTGTTCTCATAAATCATACAGGATACAAAAAAACCAAAAAAAACAAGTGTGCCTATAGCACAGGAAGCTAACGGAATAGCTAACAAGAAAAGCCTAGCATGGCAAACAAAAGGCAAAGCTTAGCTCAGGAATCAAGAAGTAACACATGTAACTGTTGCATAGAGCAAATAAGACAACCAGACTGAGCTTGGCGAAAAACGGGAATAAGTAGCTCTCTGATTAGTGCCCGGAAGCAGGTGAGCTGTCAGCTGTCAGCTGACACTAATCAGAGGCAGGTGAAACTAATCAGCACACATGGTAACCAAAACACAAACCCAGGAGTGCTGAAAACAGTACTGAGGTAGTCAAAAACTAAACAAAACATGATCTGGGCAACGGATCATAACAACCAGTATTGTGCTGTTGAAGCAAGACAATTTTTTAAATTTTTTGGGAAGGGTCTCCCCTTATGACATTTTAGCAAAAAAATGTTTTGGAAAAATAAGAATTTTTTGCCATTTCCGGGTTTTGTTGGGACTCCCGATGAAGTTTTGAGACATCTCCTACAACTTTAGGACCAGTATTGTTCCGTTGAAGCAAAACTGATTTTTTTAATTTTGGGGGCAAGGGACCCCCCCCTTACAACATTTTAGCGGAAAACATTTGTTTGCTGCATGTCTGCTGCATGTTTTAAAAACGCCACAGCGACCTGCATGATAACATGGATGTAGTAAATGAGTGCCTCCATGGTTAAAGCCGCATAGTACACGCAATATCCTCAATAAATAGGACGGAATGCATAAAATGGAGAATGAAAAAACAGACCCCAGAAAAAGATGGTAAGCCGCTAGTATTCTATTTAGTATCCTCTTCTACTCATGTTTTCCCCAAGATGCTTGAGGAAATGCTCAAAGAGCATTGGGAAACACACGCTATGGTGTCTAAGAGGCGATGGAAGAGCAAGGAAGTCCCAAAATGGCGATTCTTTTGTTTTTATTTTTTGCTCATAAAGTTAGTTAAGTTTTTTTTAAGTAATCATGGACCAGGGTGACAGAAAACAGCAATTAAGTAATTAAAACAATACTTTTACATGTCTTTATCCACCCTGTTTATGTGCGGAAAGGAGCTCCAGATGACGTCACACCAAGAGGGGGCGACATATCAAGGCTGACAATGGAAAGTGGGCGTTCCAAGTACATTTAGTTATCTACCGAGTACTCAAAAACGAAGTGATATTTAGGGATGTCCTATAATGGCTTTTTGGCCAATATCCGATATTCCGATATTGTCCAACTCTTAATTACCGATACCGATATCAATCGATACCGATATATACAGTCGTGGAATTAACAAATTATTATGCCTAATTTGGACAACCAGGTATGGTGAAGATAAGGTTCTTTAAAAAAATAATAATAATAAAATAAGATAAATAAATTAAAAACATTTGCTTGAATAAAAAAGAAAGTAAACAATGTAAAAACAGTTACATAGAAACTAGTAATTAATGAAAATGAGTAAAATTAACTGTTAAAGGTTAGTACTATTAGTGGACCAGCAGCACGCACAATCATGTGTGCTTACGGACTGTATCCCTACAGACTGTATTGATATATATTGATATATAATGTAGGAACCAGAATATTAATAACAGAAAGAAACAACCCTTTTGTGTGAATGAGTGTAATTGGGGGAGGGAGGTTTTTTGGGTTGGTGCACTAATTGTAAGTGTATCTTGTGTTTTTTATGTTGATTTAATTAAAAAAAATACAAATAAAAAAATAAAACGATACCGATAATAAAAAAACGATACCGATAATTTCCGATATTACATTTTAAAGCATTTATCGGCCACATCTCTAGTGATATTATAAGAATTTATGGTAACACTTTAGTATGGGGAACATATTCCAAGTAACAAAGAATTAATTCAGAGTTATTTGGACACTAGGGGAACATATTCTAAGTAACAAAGACTTTTGGTTAGGGTTAGGGTTAGGGGGTTAGGGTTAGGGTTAGAGGGTTAGGGTTAGGGTTTATAATTGGTTGTATAACAAGGCCATGCAGAATAAGGCATTAATAAGTACTTAATAATGACTAATTAAGAGCCAATATGTTACTAATTTGCATGTTAATAAGAAACTGATTAATGGTGAATATGTTCCCCATACTAAAGTGTTACCGAATTTACTGCCAGATTAATTTTCAGGAGCAAGAAATACATTAAAAGAACTTGTTCGTAACATTTCAGTCATCTGGACGCTATGTGTGTGTGTGATGCAAGGGAGGTTGTCAAAAGCTATATGTCCTGATCGGTCAAAGTTTAAAGGTCAGAAGACCAACGTAGTGCAGCGTCATTAGCAGCAGCTGGTACACCCGCAAAAAGGAAGCCAGGGAGGAAAGAAAAACAACATGCAACCGCACATCCAGAAGCTAATCCGCTTCAATGAAAGTAAAATATTGGTTGACATTGACAACGTGACGCCAGCCAAAAGCCAGAAGATATTTATATCTATTTATATGCACATATGTCTGACCTTCATCCGGCCTCACCCTCTCCTTCCCCGGCTCCTGCCTATTAGGCAACCTTATTACCTTTAAATGAGAACCATCTTTTCCTTTCCACTCTTCACTCCTTTTCCTCTTCGCCTCAGCTGCCTGGATGATGTCACCACTATTTAATTTTTTTCAAGAGCGGTGAGCTCATTGGAGCGGACCACAACAGGAGCTGGCATCCAAGTGTTAGAGCATCACTGACCTGAGAGCATGTGTGGAATACAGCACACCACTTTACTGGCTCCTCTGGAACAATTATTGCTACTCTGATACCTCCTATAATAAATATATTGTTTATTACAGCGCAGTGGTCCCTCGTTTATCGTATATTTGGTTCAGGACATGACCGTGATCAAATAATTTCCGCAAAGTAGGAATCAAATCAAATATCTTCATAGATAGGGCATAAAAAACTGTTTTTTTTACATTATGAGACCTCTCCAGATATGAAATAACACCCTTTAGCCACTTTTACACTCTTTTAATCCAATATATTAATGCTGCCTGAGGCTGAGCTAATCAGTGGCCACGTGATTGGTTTGGTTTCCTATAGTGCAAATATTACTGGAGTGTTGATATTTCAAGTGGATTTAGCCATGTTCATGCTTGAAAATAATTAAGGACAAACACATCGTAGAATATGCTTTAAAAAAGTCTTTAAATATCCCAAAACAATCTGCGATGTACTGAAGCCGCACTATTCGAAGTGCCTGCGATGAGGTGGCGACTTGTCCAGGGTGTACCCCGCCTTACGCCCGAATGCAGCTGAGATAGGCTCCAGCACCCCCGCTGGGGGTGGGGAATAAGCGGTAGAAAATGGATGGATGGATGGATATTTGAAGTGCCATGTGGCGAGGGACGCCTGTACCAGCTTTATTGATGCAGCCCTTGCATTGGAGGCCATTTTAATGTGTGGGTGTACCTAATGTTGTGTCCTGGGGCTGTTTAAAATCAGGCGGTGTCCCTCTGCATAAGACAAAGTCCCGCCTGGGGGGCATTTACAGCTTTTTTTCTTTTTGGTCATCTGCATTTTGTACGAATAAAAGACCCCGAACGGGACAAGCGGTAGAAATGGATGGATAGAAAATTACTTCTTTTTTTTTGAGCCAAACACACGGCATCGTCCCAATGCCCCAAAGACAAAAATGTTCCAAAACCCTAAAAAACGACACCAAAAAAAACACTCAAACACCATGTAACATATACAAATGGAAAATGTTGCAATTGAATATGTTGCCATCACATAAACACTGCAGGAGCAATAACAAATGAAAAAGGAAAAAATGCTGCCAAGATGATATTGGAGCACATACAAAACTACAAAAAACAATTGCATGAGTGAATTGATGCAAACAGAACAAAATGGAAGTTTGCCATGCTGCCAGGGAAACAGGCCTAAGGGATATCTTTAAAGAAGAGGTGAATGATAAGGTACATTTTAACTCCTATACCACTATCTTAAGTTTTTAAAGACGGACATATCTCAAGTCGGTTGTCCTGGTTTGGAACCGGTTCCCGGTATATCAATTCCTTGGAATTGCTTGCCAATTTTTCAAACGATTCCTTTTATGGATGCTGGTCTGTGGAAATGCTGTGCGTAATGACGTCAGATAGCAAAACGGCAGTGCTCGGACAGAACAAACGCTTTAAAGTTGACTATGCTTTGCAAGAAAGGATTGCAACATCGCTGCTTGTAATGATTGCAAGATTGCCATTTAATCAAGAGGAGGACATACACTATATTGCCAAAAGTATATGGTCACCCATCCAAATGATCAGAATCAGGTGTCCTAATCACTTGGTGTATAAAATCAAGCACTTAGGCATGGAGACTGTTTCTACAAATATTTGTGAAAGAATGGGCCGCTCTCAGGAGCTCAGTGATTTCCAGCGTGGAACTGTCATAGGATGCCACCTGTGCAACAAATCCAGTCGTGAATTTTCCTCGCTCCTAAATATTCCAAAGTCAACTGTCGTCTTTATTATAAGAAAATGGAAGAGTTTGGGTGGAAGGTGGGGTACGCCCTGGACAAGTCGCCACCTCATCGCAGGGCCAACACAGATAGACAGACAACATTCACACTCACATTCACACACTAGGGCCAATTTATCATGAATTTATTAAATAATCAACCTATCCCCAGGTGCATGTCTTTGGAGGTGGGAGGAAGCCGGAGTACCCGGAGGTAACCCACACAGAACATGCAAACTCCACACAAAAAGACCCTGAGCCCGGTGTTCAAACCCAGGACCTTCGTACCACCGTGCTGCCCAGGAACCAAATCATTAAGTAGAATCAAAAGTGGAATTGGAACTGGAAACATCCTATCAAATCCCATCCCTACCTGGTAGCCTGACTCACTTCTGTTTTGTTCTGTAAACTTGCAGCATTTTACTCATGCAGTTTTTTTGTAAGCTTTTTGGGGACATTTACATTAATACAATTCAGAAAAGTTGCAAAAATGCTTGCAGAAATGCTGTGCTAACCTGCTTAACGAGGATAATTGTTTGGCGATAACCTCCTTGAGACATATCTGTTAGCGTGCATGTTAAGCGCTCACATCTGCGTGCCTGGATCTGCGTGTGCGTGTGTGTGTGTGTGTGTGTGTGTGTGTGTGTGTGTGTGTGTGTGTGTGTGTGTGTGTGTGTGTGTAAGGGGGCTGAGGGGGTCAGTCTGGGCAATGGTCCAGACTGCTAAGAAGAAAAGTAGTGAGTTTCACCACAGGGGGCGGGGTCTGGGCCTGGTGCCAATAAGGCGTGCCTGCGTGCATGCACCCACATACTGTAGCACTAGCAGGCGATACTAGCTGAGAACGCAGATGGCCTGAAGAGGAAGCACAGAGGAGAAGAGACGGGAGGAAGTGCACACTGATAGGTTGGAGACACAAGTCATGCTGATAAATGAAAGGAAAAAAAGGGAAAGCAAAGTGTGTGTGTGTGTGTGTGTGTGTGTGTGTGTGTGTGTGTGTGTGTGTGTGTGTGTGTGTGTGTGTGTGTGTGTGTGTGTGTGTGTGTGTGTGTGTGTGTGTGTGTGTGTGTGTGTGTGTGTGTGTGTGGACAGAAGAGGAAGGGGGTGTTGAGAGAGGAAAGGGTTTTGGTGGAAAAATGGATAAGACTACATTAGGGACAAATGCAGGGCCGGCCCGTGGCATAGGCCGTATAGGCAAATGCTAAGGGCGCCGTCCATCAGGGGGCGCCACGCCAGTGCCACAAATGTTGGAGGGAAAAAAAAAAAAGAAAAAAAAAAGTTGGTACTATTATTTCTAAATACATAAAATAATCCCACGTTAATTAAAATGCAAAGTAAAGCCTACTTAATAGAAATATTATTTGTTACAACATTACGCCCCCCTCCTCCGGCACGGTGCGCCCTCTCCCTTCCCGTATCATGACTCTTTTTGGACGTCACCACATAAAAAAAATCAACACAAGATGTCAAAACGGCCAAAACTGTCAGGTGCCCAGGGGAGAAAAGAAGGGGAGAAACGAGAAAAAGACAGAGGTAGCAGGTAGGTAACGTTAGCCTACATGAAATTATTTGTCTGTTACAGAATGTGATAGTAACCTGTCTTTTTAGCATTAAGCTAATGTTACATGATTCGGCAATTGCTAATCAATAAATAGCTAGTTCTGTTTTAACGTCGGGTTAATATTGTGGAGGGGGCTAAATTGTTATGGAAAATAATAATGTAACGTTAGGTAATTACAGTACTCCCTGGTGTACAGTAATTTGTAAGTCATTCTAGTTAATGCAATATTAAAAAGCACAAATAGAGAACTCTGTAGGATCCCCTTTTTTTGTAATATAGTTGTTAAAGTCATACTGGTTTGATATCTTGTTTTGTGCAGTGCCTTATTTATATTGTATTTTTAATTTATTTTATGCAACTTGTTGACACGTTTTATTTTGTGTTTATGTATGTAAAAAAATATTGTATTTCATATATTCATTTTTTATTTTTTGTATTCATTTATTTATCCATATTTTCTTTTATCTTGTTAACTATTCTGATTGTTAATTTGCTTTCTTTAAGTAAAAAAAAAGGTCAAAGACAAAGCTATTCGGTTTCTTGTGAGTATATACACTTCACTGCCGATGTGGGGGGGGCGCCACCTAAAATCTTGCCTAGGGCGCCAGATTGGTTAGGGTCGGGCCTGGACAAATGAAAGACACACTATAGTTGGTTTGTTTGACCTTTTTTCAGCGAAGGTAGGTTCAGTCATGTGGGTTATGTACATAAACTGGTTCATCCACTATGATAGCATCACAGGTGTGGATGACCTAAAAAGAAAGAAAAAAAGTAGAAGGGAAGCAGACATTTTTAATATTCTTTACTATACTTCTGATGCTGTCAACTAATTTTGGTCCAAGTTGGAAACATAACAGGGAATTTAAGTACTTGATCTCCTACCAATCAGCATGCACACTGATCCCCAACAGCAGGTTATGTGTCCATGAAGCACACAAATTAGTCCTAAACATTAAACATTCTGCTTTGGAGCTTTTCCTCGGATAAAAATCCCTCCTGACCCTGGTGGCCAACTAAGAACAAGGTCTGACTTCAAGGTTTCTCCACATTGTTATCAAATACTTACGAATACCAATTATTTCAAATACTTTGAAGTTGTTGTTTTTTTACTTTATATTTCTCTCTTACAATAAAATGATGGACTGTTTGCTAAAGAGGTTAATTCACAAAATCCTCAGGGGATTCTTATTTTGCCCACTGTGATTGTAACCATGAGACCATATGCATATATTTGTATGTTTTTCTTCCTATGATAACATTGCACCATTGCTCCTGCATTTGATTTTTGCATATTTTTTTGGGATGATTCACTTGGAATACAGAAATGACTTATAAACCAAAGTACTGCTATCTATCTGTTGTATACTGTTGCATATATGAATACAATTGCAGGACTGTACTCTTGCCATCATTATAAGGGAGTAAATACGTCATATTACTGCAACAATGAGTCTGTTTATTTTAGCCAAACGTTGTACTCGAGTAACAGTACCAGTACTTTTAAGTAATATGACTCAAGTAAAAATAAAAAGTAGTTAACCAAATAATTACTTGAGTAAGGGTGCGTATACAACCCAAAAAACTATTCAAGTGCAGAGTCGTGAAGTGAATTATATTTATGTAGCGCTTTTTCTCTAGTGCCTCAAAGCGCTTTTACATTGACAAATGCATTACAGTATCTACATTTAAGCTACGTTTACAACAGCGTGGGTGGCACCAGGAGCAGGGTGGGTGAAGTGTCTTGCCCAAGGACACAACTGCAGTGAATAGCATGGCGGAAGTTGGATTCAAACCTTCAAGTTTCTGGCCGGCCGCTCTACATGTGAGCCACGCCACCCTACAGTAACTGTGAGTGACTTCTAATTTATTTCGTTGTTATTTTGTAATGGTGCTTGCATTACAACCATAGTTGGAGTGTGTGTGTGTGATGATAGACACTACAACAGCATGTACTACAAAATATACACATTTTACAGTCACTTGACATTATAGCAGTGCTAATGTGTGCAGCTAAAACATTAAAAAAAACATCTACAACTTACCCTAACATGTTTTCTCCAGTTGGAAGTGGAATTCTTGTGGTCGGAAATGTGAACATTTCTACTAACGCAGATGACGGAGCATGATATAAATGTTATTTTTCCTAGTTTGTAAGGAAACATTGGAAAGTTGTGTTGGCTCGTCATGTCATTTTTTACAGTGTGTAGTTTGAGTGCGGTCATGTGACTGCCAGGTTCTGTTTGGTGAAACGTCACTAACGCTTATTGATCGTAGTTCTTATATTGGATTGGTGAAACAGAGTCATGTGACGGTGCCCGCTGGAAGAACTCTCTCCAAAACTCTATGCAAGCTGTAATCAATAAATCCGCTTATGTCTCTTGGGGTGGCGGGGGGTGGGGGTTGGAGCCTATCCCAGCTGGCCAGCTGCACTTGGGCAGAAGGCGGGGTACACCCTGGACTAGTCGCCTCTTCATCGCAAGGCCAACACAGTTAGACAGACTACATTCACATTAACAACTATAGAGTCACATTAGGGCCTGATTTACTAAAGATACTAAAACACGTGCAAACTTGATAGCATGGGCAAAGCTGATCTATTGAATGTGTGCAAAGTGGATTGCCATAATTTTGCATCTGTAGCTGCGTTTTCATTGCAGTTGTTCGAAAAATAAAAGAGATGTTTAAAAAATTCCCACAAAGTACATTTGCGACTTGTAGGTGCTTCCTTTAAAGAGTGTTTTGCGTCATGAGACTCCACTTGGAGGAGGATATTGCAGCCACTGCTGTTGCCGTGATGTCAATAGAAGACGAAGGCAGCGTGCAATTGCTCAAAGGCAACATCCTTACGGCCCCCTCGACACTTGTTCGGGCACGTGGGTTTCTCCGAGCCTGCAGGTCGGCCTCTACTGCGGGGAAGGGACCCGCAAGACGGCCGACCTCTACTGCGGGTAAGGGACCCGCAGGACGGCCGACCAATTAGAAGCGAGCCCAAGACGCCCAATCTGCCCAATTTGTCCTGCATTGCCGCCCCGCCGGTTCGGTGTTTAGTTGCCCTCTAAATGCGAAAAAGTGTTTCCATCATGCTTTTGCGAAAAACTTCAATATAGAAATGTCTCCAAAACCAATCATGAGTGTAAAAATGTTTTAGCGATATTTGCAAGGTTTTTTGAAATATGGGTATTTCCATTAGCAGTTTCTAATTGCGATTTTTTTAGGTTTTGCCCATTTCCTGGGGTAATGAAAACACAGCCTTTGCCCCCCTCTCCCTCGTGGGGGGGGGGGGGGGGGGGGGGGTGCACAGGTTCGGTGGCCACAGATGAAGCGCTGTCTGTCCAAAGTCGGGACCCGGGGTGGACCGCTCGCCTGTGCATCGGTTGGGGACGTCTCTGCGCTGCTGACCTGTCTCCGCTCGGGATGGTCTCCTGCTGGCCCCACTATGGACTGGACTCTCACTATTATGTTAGATCCACTATGGACTGGACTCTCACAATATTATGCTAGATCCACTCGACGTCCATTGCAACGGTCGCCCTAGGGGGGATGGGGGGGGGGGGGGGGGTCCCAATTCTGCTATCCTCTCCAAGGTTTCTCATTGTCCCATTGGGTTGAGTTTTTCCTTGCCCTGATGTGGGATCTGAACCAAGGATGTCGTTGTGGCTTGTGCAGCCCTTTGAGACACTTGTGATTTAGGTCTTTATATATATGTATATATATATATATATATATCATCAAAACACCCACAATACTGGGAGGAGAAGATGCAAATATAATCATTTAGCACACGAAATGTGATTTATCAACACTCATCACTGTTTTGCAAGCACTATTTTGCGTTTTATTTTGCACGTGTAGGAAGGACGTGCAAACAGACAGCTCCACACACGGCTGCAGGATCAGTGCTCGCGCTGCACAGACAGACGATGGACAGAGAATCCTCCGTCCTACGGGTGTGTGCGTCAATATTTTGGACGGTCAGAAATAAAAAATATTACACATATCGTCTATTCAGCAACATAGTTTTATAATTTTACAGCTGCTAGAGGACTTAAGGGGCTGATTAAAACGATGTATTGATGCATTTTGGTGTCCATGCATCCAACCATCCATTTTCTACCACTTGTGCCTCTCGGGGTGGCGAGCCTGCATTTCGCTTTAGTATTTTTCTGATGACGCTTTTTTTCCTCATATAATATATATTATTAAAATATAAACTTCTTTAAGTGTGCATTTTTTTGCGTCTTGAGCGGAGTAAGTGCAGCCTCTCTCCAATGAGCGCACTGCACGACTGCTTCTAAAATGCCCATAAAAAGTGGTAGATGTCTCCTGCTTGTTTGAAAACATAACAAAAACGCCACAGGTAGGAGCAACTACAATTGCACAAGCACTGTTGGTAAATCGCACGCCACACGCCCACTACACACATGCTGTTTAACCTGTGGTATTTGAATGTTAGTAAATCAGGCACTTAGTGTTGCCAATGAGCCTCTCCCCAGGTGCATGTCTTTGGAGGTGGAAGGAAGCCGGAGTACACGGCAAGAAACCCATGCAGTCAAGGAGAGAACATGCAAACTCCACACAGAAAGACCCAGAGCCCGGGAATCGAACCGAGGATCTTCTCACTGTGAAGCACGGAAGCTAACAACTGTGCTAACCACTGTACTACCGTGCTGCCATCATGTTGCCTAATTAATAAATAATAAATTAAAATGATCAGAATCAGAGGTACTTTATTAATCCCGACAGTATATTAAGATTTTCAGCATAATCCCATTCAAGATCAGACAAACATTACAGGGAAACATCAGAATTAAATTCAATACAACGGGATAAAAGTAGCATTTCCTCTTTACAAATACACAAGTAAAAGAGTATGTTGCATTAAAACTACTCTGACAAGTACAATTTGTCCCCAAATAATACTTAGATGTAACAGGGCAAATGCAGTGTTGTTCTTTATTTATTTACCCAGGAAAGTCCTTCCTCAGACATTCTTACGTCAGAGTAGTTGACACTGGGAGCAAGGTGGGTGAAGTGTCTTGCCCAAGGACACAACAGCCGTGACTAGGATGGCGGAAGCTGGATACAACCTTGGAACTCTAAAGTTGCTGGCACGGCCGCTCTACCATCTGAGCCACATACCACACTGCCCTGTTACTACCTACCTCTGGCGCTAATTAAAACGAAACGATCCTGGTTGCCGCCCTATTCAAACACAGTGCACTGCGCACATTCAGGGACTTAGCGGGCCAAATGTGCCCCACAAGCCTTGAGTTTGATATCAGTTTTTAAAACAAAGCTCCCAGGAACTAAATGACCTTTTCACTCTTTCCATGCACTGAATATTTCATGATGTTCTTTGCCTTCTGCATTACAAAAGACAAATAGCAGGAGGCTACAGGAGTGTGTCCGTCAAGCACACGTAACAAATTTGTTCCGTTGTTGTTGCTGTGTCTCTCGTCCTTTAACGCTGCAGACACACAGATGGAGGAGAAAAACAAGTAGACTCGCGGATAGAAAGAAAGAAGGTCTGTGTTGGTGCCAGAGAGGTATAAGGTTTCTTCAGACTTGTTTTTCTAACTTGCTCCTTCACTCTGCTATACCCTCTCTCTCTCGCTTTCTTTCTTACACACATTTTTGTCTTCTATTCTTTGGATTCCGACTCTAAACCATCTTTAAAAGTGTCAAGATCATCCAAATTCAAAAGGAGTGCACGCACGCACGTGGACACACGCACACACACACACACACACACACACACACACACACACACACACACACACACACACACACACACACACACACACACACACACACACACACACACACACACACACACACACACACACACACACACTATCCAAGGAAGATGGAACCTTTTGGATAACTGAGCCCAGATCCCTTGGGCTATTCCAAAACAGACGCTCCAGTTACACCACCACGATCCAGAATTTAGTTCCTTTGTTATGGTTTGCTTTGGCAGATGCTTCCCCCCCACCTCACAAAAATGCAGAGCCACCTCGCCACTGCCGTCTGCACCCAAATATCAGTAAAGTCGCACAAAGAACACTTACACAACTTCAATCACTTTGTGTACACGCGCACAATATTTCCTTTTTAACCAGAACATGTTACCGTTTCAGTCCGCAGTTTACAGTGTTCTTCCCTGTTTTGAAGGCTGGGAGACTGGTGGTCAGAGAAACAAGGCCAGTGGACACAATCTTCAATTAACTTTGTTCATATGCCTTTGGTCCACACTTGGAAGAGAACAGATTATTCCTCATGGTTTTCCCATGGACTTGACTTTTCCATTCTGTACAATTATTCCCATGTTCCATTTTTGCTTGCAACTATAGCTTCCGTGCAAATCGTGGTTCTACTTTTTTCGTCCTTCATTGCAGGTAGGTATTGGTATCCACTTTTTGTCTATTGTTTCCAGGCAACTTTGTTGCTCCATACCTATTTTTAGCTTTCGTAGTCTCTGCTCTTATGAGTTAAATTAGCAATTCATGTCAACGCCCCTCAAACTGGTTGACTGACGTTGCCATAAGATGTCGACAAAAGCCATCCATTCATCTTCTTCGCTTATCCAAAGTTAGGTTGCGGGTGCAGCAGCCTCAGCAGGGAAGCCCAGACTTCCCTCTCCTCAACTACTTTATCCAGCTCTTCCCGGGGGATCCTGAGGCATTCCCAGGCCAGCTGGGAGGCATAGTCTCTCTCCAGCGTGTCCTGGGTCTTCCCTGTCGTCTCCTACTGGTTGGACGCGCCCTACCTCCCCAAGGAGGCGTTCGGGGGGTATTCTGACCAGATGCCCGAACAACCTCATCTGGCTCCTCTCGATGTGGAAGAGCAGCGACTTTACTCTGAGCTCCTCCTGAATGACAGCGCTTCTCACCCTATCTCTAAGGGAGACCCCTGCCAACCGACAGATGAAACTCATTTCAGCCGCTTGAACCCGTGATCTTGTCCTTTTGTTCATAACCATAAGTGAGGATAGGGACGTAGATCGAACGGACCGATGCAGAGTTTGTATCACTGCAAGTGCTCCGCCTGTCGAACTTACAATCCACTCTTCCCTCACTTGTGAACAAGACCTCGACGTACTTCAACTCCTCCACTTGGGGCAGGATCTCCTCCCCAACCCTGAGATGAGATGAGATGACACTCCACCCTTTTCCGGGCGAGAACCATGGACTCAGACTTGAAAGTGCTGATTTTCATCCCAGTCGCTTCACAAGCCAGCAGGACCACATCATCCGCAAAAACCAGAGACCTAATCCTGCAGCTACCAAAACAGATCCCCTCAACATCTTGACTGCACCTACAAATTATGTCCATAAAAGTTAAGAACAGAAACGGGGACAAAGGGCAGCTCTTCCCGAGTCCAACCCGCAATAGAAACGGGTTCGACTTACTGCCAGCAATGCGGACCAAGCTCTGACACTGATCACACAGGGAGCGGACTGCCACAATCATGCGGGCCGATACCCCATATTTTCTGAGCACTCTCCACAGGACTTACCGAGGGACACGGTCAAATGCTTCCTCCATATCCACAAAACACATGTAGACTGGTTGGGCAAACTCCCATGCACCCTCAAGGATCCTGCCAAGAGTATAGAGTTGGTCCACAGTTCCACAAAGAGGCTGAAAACCACACTTCTTCTCCTGAACCCGAGGTTCAACTATCAGACGTAGCCTCCTCTCCAGTACACCTGAATAGACCTTACCGGGAATGCTGAGGAGTAAGATCCCATGATAGTTGGAACACACCCTCTGGTTCCCCTTTTTAAATAGAGGAACCACCACTTCAGTCTGCCAATCCAGAGGAACCACCCCCATGTCAACGCAATGCTGAAGAGTCTTGTCAACCACAACAGCCCCACAGCATCCAGACCCTTAAGGAACTCCAGGCGGATCTCATCCACCCCCAGGGCCCTGCCACCATGGAGCTTCTTAACTACCTCGGCAACCTCAGCCCCAGAAATAGGAGAGCTCACCAGAGTCCCCGGGCACTGCTTCCTCATTGGGAGACGTTTAGGAGGGATTGAGGAGGTCTTCGAAGTATTCCCTCCACCGATCCACAACATGCGCAGTCGACGTCAGCAGTACATTGTACCCACTATATGCGGTGTTGACAGTGCACTGTGGCACAGGGGTTAGTGTGTGTTCCTCACAACACGAAGGTCCTGGTTTCTATCCCTGAGGTCGGGTTATTTCTGTGTGGAGTTTGCAAGTTCTCCCCGTGACTGCGTGGGTTCCCTCCGGGTACTCCGGCTTCCTCCCACCTCCAAAGACATGCACATAGGGATAGGTTGATTGGCAACACTTAATTTGTCCTAGTGTGTGAATGTGAGTGTGAAGGTTTTTGTGTTGGCCATGCGATGAGGTGGCGACTCGTCCAGAGTGTACACCGCATCCCGCCCGAGTGCAGCAGGGATAGGTTCCAGCACCCCCTGTCACCCCGATAATGACGAGCGGTAGAAAATGGATGGATGGATGTTACAGAGATGCTGTGGTAACTTTTATATACTGACTACAGTACAATGACGATGAAGCTTTCATGCATGCGTAAATTATCCAAGTAGCAATCAAAACCTACCATAAACAAAACTGAACATACAAAAAATAGACTCAAGACTTAGCACGGAAGCTTGTAGCCAGCAAAACCTCCATATTGAAATAATGGCACAGGTTCGTGAATTCAACGCGAAAAATCATGAGGAATAATGAAAGCTGTTACTTGCCAATTGCAGCCCCCTGCCTCGTTGCTCCGCCCCTGTCACCACACCAAGCTGTTAACAAAAGAGATCAGAAATAAGGAACTGACCAAATTATGAGTTTGTCTTAAACGTTTTCACAATACTATGTTGTGGTTAATAGAGGAATGTTGTGTGCATGAGAACATGGTCAACGTTTTACATACTTGGCATTGTCTCAACATTCCTGAGGGAAGGATGACATTGTTGTGCTTTAAACGAAAGATGAAGAAGACAGAGCTGAGCAGAAGTGAGCTCAGCTGAGTGGAAATGGAAGTCTTCTTCGGGGCGAGGGAGTGTTCCAAGCAGAGCTCTCGGTAGCGGAAGGCAGTCAGACGAGCACTAAAGTGTATTTGGAAGTCCAGAGACCACAAGTACACGTTTGGTTTTCCTTCTCCCTTGTCTTCCCCTTCAGCCCCAGAGCCAGACCACCGTTTTTGCGTCCAAATGAATCATTCAGCCACCCGCACGCTAAAGAAATATTTCAGTATTCCCACCACGTTTCCTGGCACATGTGCACACCTTAACGTTCAGCGCACACACACACACTAAATCCTGCATCGTTTTCCTTCAGGCCATGAGGCAGGATCCTTCCAAGAGATTTCCAACGCTGACCTGAGATCATTCCACAATATATCTTCATGTACCTCCATTAGATCCATCCTTCTGGTAAGTAAAACACAATCAAAGCGGGGGTAGGGGAGGTATATTGCGCAGGAGAGCTTCGTTTTGGGGGGCTGCCATCCCAGGATTTCTCCCTGGAACATGTGGTTTGTCCTCTGAATGGAGCAGGAAGGAAGGAATGAATGAGTGAGGCTAGCAAGAAAGACCACAAAGTGAACATTGCTGCTTCTGCACCTTGTCAAGATCCTAAGCAAACACTGAAGTTGCTCCTTGCCGCATTGCTCAATTAGGTTTTGAGATGCTTGGGTGTAATCCTGCTGACTAATAAGCCAGTATAGTCGGGTCTAGGATATTGAACGCTCCAAACGTCATTTGATTTTGAGGATCATCATCCTGATGTGTGTGCTGGGTCCTCTTCCTGCAGGTGTCCTTAAGGTGCACCACACACCCCAGACCACCTCCTGCCTCCACTTCCTGCTCAGCGCAGAAGCAGCCAAGAACAGACAGCCTGTGTTCCGTCAAGGCCTCCAAAATACCACGACTTTTCCAAACTTTCCTCTCTAAGCCAAGTCGTATATTCTGCTGTCAAAGGAAAAGCACAAGTGATGATTTTTACTCACACAAAAATAAGCCTGGCAAGTTCAAGTCATGAGTGATAAAACATTCCGCACAACTGCTGCAGGGGTCAACTCATGGAGTCTGTGCACTAATAACAGGATTTGTTTTAATCATTTTTATGGTATGTTCATTGTGACAGAGAGACATCATGAAAAAAATGCTTTGATAACTATGGTAACTCTCCTGGGCTGGCTCGGAGTACAGATGACACAATGAAAAGTAAATGTTGAGGCCACAATTTCAGAATTGTCACAAATAGTCTTATTTTGTATATTCCTGAGAACCAGCGTCCTCTGCACTGGACATTTGATTTTGGTCTATTTATTTTGTCGGAGTTACAATATTCAGAAAAAAATAAACAGCTTTGTCTGTGCAACAGGAACGCTCTGCTGTTTTTAAAGACCTACTAAAAAAAAGCTATTAAGAGATCCTCTATGACAGCACTCTGGTGTTTTTAAGAATATGCTGCTAAAATCTTAGTCTCTTACAAGTTTTTTGAAAAGAAATTGCAAGCTGGTTGGTGTCATTCCCGGGCCGAATCTGGCCCCTGCTCTACATAAAGTCAATGAGGTAATAAGCATGTGCCTTCCAGCATGGTTTGAATCAACATTCATTTTAATAAATGGTTCAGATAAGTTGGATAACTGTCTATAACTATCACTTGACCTGGTAAATAGCAATCATGGTGAAGTGTGTTACGAGTTCTCAAATAGGCTATGGGTACTGAAAAACAATAACCATATAATTTACTGATTAATTCATTAGGATCTTTTCATGAAAAGGAACCTATGAGGATTTTAATCTACATTTAAAAAACTTCCTTGTTGTCAAAATCAGTGATTCTCAAACTTGAGTATAAGCGGGCCCCATCTAGTGGTAAGCCAAATCACTTTATTAAATATTCAAATAGTATTACTGTTCAAACTGTGTGTAATGTTACAGCGGCCAACAATATTAAATATACTTGTTGAATAAAACCTCTTCTGCCTTGTTTTTAATGAACATTTAGGTCTACTATGCAACTGTATTTGTATTTATCTATGGTGGTACTTGAGTGTTTCCTGAGGTGGTACTCTGTGAACAAAGTGTAAGAACCGCTGGTCTTGATAATATATATTGGATATACTTTGGTGTACATTTTGATACACTTTTATAAACCGTTTTTTTAATCTGTCTGCAAGATGTTTGATGGTAACGATTGCAGATTGCAAATAAAAATAAAACACCTGTTTAAATATATATTTTGGAGTCGTCAACATATATATATTTTTTTATATTGTTGAAAATCTTCATAAAATTAAATAGATTCACCCGGTCACAACATTAGGTACACCTGCTTAAAAAAAGCTGTTTTCAGAATTTATGTCACTGCATTTTGCACATGCCACAATTAGATAAAATAATACCAAACCCTACCTTTTTTTGGCTGAGAGCTTGACTTAATTTCCGAATAAGTACATCCACCTCACTGTGACGCAAACAGAGGCATCCAAAACTGTGTGCAAGCTCCTGCAAAATGCATGAACCCCATGATTTGGCATTGTTTAACAAAAGTATCACACTTTGTAGCATTTAGAAGTCAGAAAAGATTTTTAAAAAAAATCATAGATCTTCCTTAACCACTAAAAGGCAATGTTTGCAAATCGCTCTAAATTACATTTTTCAAACCAAAAATTATAACAATTAGGAACACCAATGGCTAGCCTAAATTGTGTTACAATTAGTGGTTTAACATAACTTATGTTTTTTAGATGCCTATATTACTGTGCATCTAATTATAAGCCCCACCAACCTTATTTTTGGACAAATTTTATTTTGCGAAGTGTAGTGAATTGAAATATACTTACATAGCGCTTTACATGATGAAACCAATTATCTACATCTTTAAGCTACATTTTAAACTAGGGTGGATGGCAAAAGTGTGGGTAAAGTGTCTTGCCCAAGGATACAACGGTAGCGACTAAGATGGCGGAAGCGGGGATCGAACTTGGAACCCTCAAGTTTCTGGCTCGGCCGCTCTACCAACCAGCCATGTTGTACATACAGTATATTACCCGCAGAGCTCTACGGGCCGCAGGAGTACACATTGAAACATGAAATACAGGTGAAACTCAAAAAAAGTGAATATTGTGCAAAGTTCGTTTATTCCAGCGATTAGGAAAAACTAATATACGACATAGGCTCATAACATTCAACTCAAGATATTACATGCCTTCTATTTGAATAAAAAGTGATGATTAAGGCTTACAAAAATCCCAGAAAATGTGGGGTTTTCTAAAATTGTAAGCGGCCGTCATAATCCAAATATAACAAATTAAGGTTTGACATGTCACACTCACACATTGTTGCGGTAATTGTGACGTGACCCCAAGACGCAGGAGGACGATGTGCAGGTAAGGCAAGTATTTAATTGTTAAACATCAGAAAGTCAACAACACATGTAACATTGTCCGTAACCAAGGCAACCTTACAGCCCTGACTGCAGGGCAGTCTGTCTTATAAAGAAGACTGATTGACAACCACCAACAGGTGTGCTCAGGTTGCCAATCAGGGACAGGTGAGGGAAACAGCGCTCAGGCCAGAGTTGTGAAACCAGACAGGAAGTAAACAGAAATAAGAGCGCCGGACAGGAAACAAATACTGACAATAAGAAAACACAAGGTCATGTCAGACCTGCTCACTTTGCATGTAATGAGTTTATATTGCATATAAATTACACATTTGAAGTTGAATTGCTGACACAAATGGACGATATTCCAAATGTTTGGAGATTCACCTGTATTCACAGAGGCGCTGGTGTTCATTCATAAATTCAACAAAAGACAGTGCCTGTAACACGGCATACAGTAGTCTACCCGAGAAGTCACTGAGCGCTGTCTGTGTCCGTCTCACTGAAACCGCTAAAGTTGTTTTCTTCAGCGTGCGGCAGTCAGATCTTTTGGGGCCTGTTCCCTTTTTCAATGGCCGGGTCGATCATCTTCAGCTTTGGGGTTGCCTTGTGTGCATTTTGTTCATTTCGTCGTGTCTTATATGACGAGACGTACATAACGCGCTTAATGGCTGAGTGAATGATTGTGTGAGGGTGTTTGAATAATGTGCACAATTTCTTTGTTTTGCAATTTTGTTGGTCTGATGTGAAGCGGCAACATTTAAGCAGCATGAAAAACCCATAAATTAGCTTTGGCATTACTTAATTAATTGATTAAGTTAAATTAGATATGGTTAAAAATGTGGGAAAAAAGTTGTTAGGGTAATTATTTTGAATAAAAATTGGTCTTCAGTCCGAGGGATTTGTCCGATGTTCAAGCGTGTCACACTGGCCGCTAAACTGGCTAGTGCACCTCCCTAATTCATCACGTTTCATGTGTCAGGTAAACCGCGACGAATAGGGCCATATGAATCCCCCTTCTACTGTACACTACAACAGTCCATGAGAAGCAATTCATTTGCAGGCTTGTTGTTACAAAATAATTTACACTCAATAACAGCAATCTACATTTTGCTAAAACTCTATCATTAAATGACCACACACAAAGGAAATGCGGATGTATTACGTACAAGTGTAGTTACATCAGTAGGTGCTAAAAGCCAAAAGAGGGCGGGATGTAATGCTAACAATACTTTGGAGAGTTAGCGCAAACAGCTCGTTTTTAGTTTTATTTTATACTTTCATCAAAGGATATAGAAGCTTACAACTCACATGTTGCAGAGTGATTTAGTTTCACATTCAGTGGACTCTCTGGTGTGTGATTTATTAGCGCACTGCCACACCGCCAATGCCTGGATAGTTTTATTGTTTTACTCTATGTCAGATAAACAGTATTGAATCTTGAACTCTTACCTGTGTAGTTAACATTTATTTATTCAAGGCTCCAGAATATAAAGGGATATTGTTCAATGCAAGTCTTGGGTGCTTCTACGTGCATCAACAGGGCAAGTTGGCAAAGTATCTGCGACTGCAAGCGGATTGTTATTGGCCAGTCTGGACAAAAAAAGTCCAGGGCCAAGTTTTTGTCCCATTTCACCCGTGCTCGAGGCTGAATGTTGACGGTATAAGCGGGCGCCCTGCTGCTTTAAGTGCATTACAGTTCATAAGGAAACCTGCTAAAGTATGTGACTGACGCATAGCTAGGCTTTAACATTTAATTACAAATGCTGGTTTTAGGACTCACTTTATGAAGAAAAACAAAGACAAAAATGTGGTTTTTAGACAGTCTGGAAGAATGGAAAGATGAGGTCTCTCCTTAACAAAGATTTTCCTCTGCAATGGATAAAAAATGGAAGAAATAATCGCTCCGCTCCAACTTTTAAAATTCAGCTAATTGTTTAAACATTTCCTGCACAAATCCCAAACATGGACACGGTCCCAACGACGGAATCCTGGCACTCCAGACGCCACTTTTCACATGTCCCTGCTGGCCTCGCTCTATCACGTCCACAGTCCTTGCAGCATCATGGAACAAGGGTGTACAAAGTGCGGCCAGGGGGCCAATTGCATTCAGCAACTCTGTTTTTATTGGCCTGTCGCACATTCTAAAAACGCAATTAGACTAGAAAATTACAAAAGACAGCAAAATAATGGAAAAAATGGGCAATCTAACAAACACAACAAAATTGGGTTTCGCATTTAAAATAGCGTAAGCCTGCCTCGTTTATGTCGACAACCCGCTTAAAGGGGAACTGCACTTTTTTTTGTAATTTTGCCTATCGTTCACAATCATTATAAGAGACAAGAAGACAAAAGGTTTTGTTTTTTTTCTCGCTTTCTCTGAGCCGAGGATGTCGTTGTGGCTTGTGCAGCCCTTTGAGACACTTGTGATTAAGGGCTATATTAATAATCTTTGATTGATTGACTTCTAACATATAAAAATCGGCTTGTTCTAGGTAGCTAACAATGCAGCTAATGGGAGATATCAATTCTAACACAACATCACTTTAAAAATGCAATAAAAAAAAAACCTCAACAATACTTCATTTACGTTCCGTACCCTGTATAATAACCAAGCTGTAGCAACATTATTATTGTAAGAGCCAACACTGAGGAGCTCTTATTCTAGCGTACTAACACATCGGCGTGCTACGGTATTAGCTGTAACAGCTAACTATGGCAAGAGATAATCCAATCAAATCAAACTTTATTTATAAAGCGCTTTTCATGCATAAAATGAATGCAATGCAAAGTGCTTTACACACTTAAAAACAATACCCCGATGACCCAGACCCCCTCTTATCACACACACACACGCACACACGCACACACATAAATACCAAACATAAACACACACACACACACACACACACATACACACACACACACACACATGCATCTATATGAACAAATGAATGCATGGCTGAGTACAGAGGAGACATGTGAGTAAACACTACCACAGGAGCCATCTGCACCAGGAGGTCATCAGACCATGGCCACCAGGACACTGACACAAAGCACCCCCACAAGCACGGCCGATGCAGATTGCTCCCTTTAAGGAACGTTGGAAAGTAAAAATATTAAAACCTGTAAAATAGTAAGAAACATGAGTAGAAATAAAATATAAGTAAGACATATAAAGATGAACATAAATTAATTAATTTACAGTAAATATATAATAAATAAAAAGAACTAAATAAAAATCTTTCATAACTAATAAGATAAAAAGTAAAATATGAATGACTTCAATCAAATAATTAATATTAGGTAAAAGCCAAATCAAAAATGCGGGTCTTACGCCTGCTCTTAAAAACATGAACGTTCTCCACAGCCCTGAGGTCCTCCGGCAAGCTGTCCCATAGACCGGGGCCATAATAGTGGAAAGATGCCACCCCGTGACTTTGTGTCCTGACGTTTGGAATAATTAGGAGATGAGTGCCGGAGGATCTCAGGGCCCGTGAAGGTTTGCAGGGTAAAAGCAAATCTGAAAGATAAGAAGGTTCAATACCATAAAAAAAACATTTATAAACCATATGAAGAACCTTAAAATTGATCCTGAAACACATGCCGAGATTTTAAAACTGGTGTAATGTGAGCCCGCCTTCTGGTCTTCTTCAGAACACGTACCACTGAATTTGGGAGTAATTGTAAAGGTGCAATAACCTTTTTAGGAAGAACAGAAAGCAGAGTGTTACAATAATCTATACGACGTGTAATAAAAGCATGCATTAGCATCTCAGTGTTGCCCTGAGAGAGAATTGGGTAAAATCTGGATATATTCTTAAGATGATAGAACCCCCAAAAAGATGTGTGTTTTTGTCTCTCATAATTATTGTGAACGATAGGCAACATTCCCCCCCAAAAAACTTTAAATTGTAATTGACATATGCGGTTGACCACTTTTGTCGACCCTAAGTGTCATTTCTATGAAGGTCAGTTTATGTGGACATGTTAACTTCTTCATTGCTAAGTAGCGCAAAATGACAACAGCAACACAACAGTCTGTCTTGTTACATATCATTACAATGTGCACACAATGACTTTAATTTCACAATAAAGGAATGACAGTAATAACCAGTATTCTACCACAGACAAATTGCAACAATTAATTTTTTTTAGACTGTTAGCCACCGAAAGAAAGATTTGCACATGTATCAAAGCTTTATAGATAGATAGATAGTACTTTATTGATTCCTTCAGGAGAGTTCCCTCAGGAAAATTTAAAACGTTTATAGTTGTTGTGGTCAAGACGTACAACAAAGTTACCTGTTAGCTAACAGTATCAGATATAAGAAAAGACAAGCATCACAATAAAAACATGCCCAAATGCTGTTGGTACAAAATTTCTTCAATATCGCCCATTCTTTGAGTCTTTGGCTAAAGTCAATGTGCAAGCAATGTGTTTCGTTTAGTGTCCCGTAGTGTTGGCTGTGACCCCAGAATGCAGAGATGGCAAAGTACAGGTAAAGTGTATTTGGTAAGGAAATAGTGCAGAAAGAAAGTGCACAAAAAGGGAAAACAGTCACAGGAAGCATATGGAAAGCTATGCAACATGGAATGACAAAGCAAAAAGGATCCTATAGGAAGCAGCCTGATTGGCAACCAGGGACAGCGGTGTCCTGATTGCCAGTCAGGGACAGGTGAGGGAGCCTGCACTCAGACTAAAGTGATGGCAAATGGAGGAAAACAGGAAGGGGAAGTAAAAATCAGAGCAACAAGATTTGATGCCCCCCTAAAATACTTTTCTACTTGGAGCTATTTTTAATGTTATCACTGCATTTTGCTGTACTTCTCAGTGTGAACACACTTACGCAATAAAAACACTGACGTGTAAGCTCTGGACTTGGGCGAACCGAGGCACAGGCAGAGTGCGATGTGCTGGTCTCATGCGTGAGTGACCGCTGACATGAAGGCCTCCAGAAAAGGTCACCATAGTTTGTGTAGGTGACGCGTCGCCTTAAGAATGTGCTTCTCTTCCTCTGGACGCTCGCTTCCATTTCCCCTAGCCTGCTTACTTCACTCACGGTGTCGCTTGAGGAATCTGGAAAACACCAGCGGGGAATGAGAGGAATTTTCTGCTTTTCCTTTTTTTTTTCCAAAGCACCAGCCCCCCCCCCCCCAAACACACCTCCAGCTCTGGAGTTTTCTCTTGTTTCTGAGCAGGGCCCAACAATAACACGCTCTCATAAACAATGGGCCTTGTTCCTGGCCTCGCACGCCAACAAAAGTCCCAAAGTACACGCTACATGGAAAAACCGAAGTGCAACCTCAAAAAAAACAAAAAAAAACACATGCTTGACTTTTCTTCATTTCTGTCGGATCCATGTTTCCCTCTGAGGGGACGTTGACGGAGCAAAATCCTGCACGGGGTTGCTGGTCAATGTCGGGAAACCACAAAAGCACAAAGAAGAAGAACAAATAAGCACTTTTGTGCTTTTGCAGCATGTTGGGAGTCTGAACAAGAAAGTCTAACCTTAATCATGATGGGATAATAAAATATACCTTCTGCTTCTCAACTGTATTTTTAACGCTCACAATAACTAGAAGAGTAACGCATTTGTTCTGTTTTATGATAATGGCACACTAGAGAGGTTTCTGGACTACCGGTAGTTTTTCCCTTCTTAAAATAGAAGACTGTCCAGTTGACTTTCATGCAGTGACCAGCGCCTCCCTGTGGATAACAGAGGCCAAATATTCCAGTAAAAAAACATTATGAATCTTTATGACAAAAATCTAACATCTACGACAGGGATCTTCAACTAAATAGTTTCGGGGGCCGCATTTCCAAAAAGCTAAGGGCCCGGACTTCTGCCTTCAGTATCAGTCTTATTTTGTATATTCCAGAGAACCATCATCCTCTAAAGCAGGGGTGTCAAACTCATTTTAGCTCAGGGGCCGCATTGAGGAAAATCTATTCCCACGTGGGCCGGACGGGTAAAATCATGATAACTTAAAAATACAACTACGCCAATTTAAGATTGTTTTCTTTGTTTTACTTCGGCCCAAAATAGAACCAGCACATTCTGAAAATGTAAATATCACAAATAATCCTCTGGAAACAAAACACTTCAAGTTAGTTAAAAATTCTGCGGGAAAAAGTTGGTGCAGTTTCAAAAACACCATGAAGAACACAATGAAATTAGACTTCAACTCGGTGTTTCTACAAACCAATTAAACTTTAAATCGCAGCCCATCTGTATCGGCTTTTCCAAGCTTTCCAGGTTCTACACCAAAGGCTGTGGGCTGAGCCAGGACAGGTGGTGGACTTTCATACACACTTCAAACTACAACTTAAGTCTTTCCAAAAATAGCTTTATTTGCAATTAAAAAAATGTTTTCTTTCCAAGGTTAACAAAAACAACTTTAACTACATATAAAGCTATAAACAAAACTAAGCTCAAGTGTTGTGTAAGCAGTGGTCAAAAATTGTTGTCACCTCCAGTCTCTCCACCCGACATTTGTCCAATCAGTTTCACCTGTGCAACCCTAAATGTTTTTCTCACAGGTGCTGTAAATGACTTTCTAATTTACAAAATAAATAACTTAATATATGCAGTACCAGAGAAACATGAATAACACAAAAATGGCTACCAAAACCATAATGACCAACAACAAAGTGCAGTAGCACAGTAGGCCCAAGTATTTATCAATCGCCACCACAATGACCACCACCAAAGTGCAGTAGCGCAGTAGGCCCAAGCATCCATCAAACACCACCACAATGACCAACACCAAAGTGCAGTAGTGCAGTAGGCTCAAGTATTCATCAAGTATTCATCAAGTAACAAATAATTTAACTTAATATAAGCAGGACTACCGAAATATGAATAACACAAAAATGGCTACCACCCTTCAGGTTAGTGAAAAATTCTAAAGGGAAAAAAACTGGTGCAGTTTCAAAAACACCATGAAGAACACAATGAAATTAGACTTAATCTCAGAGTTTCTATAAACCAATTAAACTTTAAGTCGCAGCCCATCTATGATTGAACAAAAACAAAATGAAGCATAAATACAAACGCTTCTATGCATCAACTACCTCATTTGTCATTTCCGTGTTGACTTTCTTTAAATTTGCACAGAAGACAATAATTTCCACAGAACTATATCAATGTGCAGTGTCTCATGCAGCATTTTAAGTGAGGTTTCCGAATGTATATTTCACTCCTGTTTGTTTAACATTAGGTTGAGGGGGAGGAGTCGCAGACCCGCTTTACCAAGCACCTCTTGCTTGGTATACTTGCCCAATATAAACTATTTAAAAAATAAAAATTTAAAAATGCAGCTTAATTGTACACTTAGCAAATTCATCTCGCGGGTCGGATTGAAACTGTTCGCGGGCCTAATCCGGCTCACGGGCCGCATGTTTGACATCCCTGCTCTAAAGTAAACATTTGATTTTGGCCTATTTTTTATTTTATTTTTTTATTTTTTTTTAATCAAAGTTACAGGAGCGCTCTGCTGTTTTTTTTTAGGACCTTCTGCAAAAAAAGCCAGTCGAAGATCATCTCTGTGACAGCACTCTACGGTGTTTTTAAGAGTCTGCTGCAAAACATGTGACTCTCTCACAAATGTTTTGACCTAAACTTGCGGGCCACCAGTTGAATAGCCCAAATGATGCAAAAGAGAGGACCTAAAATGGAAAATTAAAGAAGCTGAACAAATGACTACTGACTGCATCTGAAGTGAACAAGCTACAGTAACAGCTTACTTCCACATCACATTGGGAAAAAAGTGTGGAACTGCCAAAAAGGAGAGGATTTAAAAGGGTGCCTTGAGGAACGCCTCAGTTATGTTAATCACAAGTTTGGACCCCAGTGTTCTATGTTTGCTAGCAAGGGTAAATGTCAATTCAAGGATCTGCCAGTGTTTACAGTGGTTCAAGTCCCTCTATACAACAGGAGCACTCTCGTGTTTTTAGGAAATTGCGGGGGGAAAATGTACGTTTCCCAAGTTTTGAACTGCACTCAGGGGCCGGTCTGGTGTCTGGTGGATTTGGCCCCAGGGCCACCAGTTGAATAGTCCTGATCTATGGTAATGATGACAGGTATGATTTTTGTCTTACTTTCTGACACATACTGTAAGTATGAAACCTGGGTGAATCTGCCCTCCTCCTTGTCATTTGAAATATTAAAAATACCACTGATGCTGGTTTGTGCAGTAAAATGTGTTTGTGCTGTTAAGGCTTATCAGTATTTCAAAAATATATTTTCTGTGTCCTTGTATTACCCACTATCAACTATTTTTCAGAGATCATTATTTTGCCAGTGCTGTTGGACCGGATGTGACGTGTAATGCTATTATTGTAAAGGCCGGAAATGTGTGACTGGTGGGAAAAAGAGAGCTATTGACAGTGGCTATTATTGAACAAGGTAAGATTGTTGACTTTAAAAAAGTGCCTCTCTAGTTACAATAGATTTAATACTCCCATATTTGTGATGAAAAGTGTCATCTCCACTTATATCCTGCACTGACAATAGCTCTTGCTGTGTTGATCACATACGTTAAACACCTTGGGTAGTTAAAAAAAATAAATAAATTGCTTTCTTCTTGCCTTAACTTCTTTTCTGCTCCATTTGGGTAACTCTGTTTCAATTTTTTTTTAAATGTCTCATAATCAAGCCAACAGGTTTGTTTTGGTCTGTCTTCCTGAACCGAGTCTGCACATGTGCAGAAGCATGGAAAAGTTATTTGCGTGAGAGCGGAGCTAGCTTTCGCAAACAATCATGACTGATAAAGCATTATAATGTATTTTAAAGCACACAAATTAAAAATATATATATACATTTTTTAGACAGCCTGTGTATGCCTAATAGTAAGTCCGCCCTTGGACTTGGACATGACTGCGCCACAGGTCAGAAAATGTATTTTTACAGCAAGCACAATTTTTATGACACAAACATTTTAATATTTCCAATGAGAAGAGTGGCCTCCTTCACGCAGGTTTGTCTTAAATGCTGACATGTAAAGATGACTGGCATGATGTTTGTTCACTATCATGAGCAAGAAGAAAAGCAACAAGTTGAATCTAAAGGATTTTATTTGTTTTAGCATATCAACACTTTCTTCACCTCATTCACTCACACAAGCACACTGCCCCTCCACTGGTATCTTCTGTCCTTGTTGTCGTCACCGGGAATCATTTGTCTGAAGGCTTGAATGGATCAGACCACACCTTCAGACCTGATCAAAATAAAAATGCAGGAGTTTTAAACATTGATCAGTTTTCTTATCAAGTGAAAATGTAAGAAAGAGGAGTAATAATTCACAGTAAGCTCTTACCTGCAGGCTGCACATCCTCCGGTTTGATTCCTGCACGGTTCACCTTCTGGACTTCTCCTGCAGACACACACTTAGGTTAGTTAGTTTGTATGATATCAAAACATGCCTTTACAATGATAACAGAGATATACTGTGGTACCTTGGTTTTCATTATTTATTCTTTCCAAAGTATAGAGGAAAACCGAACTGCAAACAAAGAACCCCACAGACTCCACCTATATACTTTGCTACAACTTATGTCTCAAATTCAGTTACTCATCTTATTTATCAAAGTGATGGCATTCTTATTATATCCATGAACACATGGACAACAACTGTGTGCTCACGCAACTTTGTTTCCATCAACTGATGCCATCACACATATGTGCGAGACAGCTTTTAGACACAACACGTCACACTGACGTGACTCTGCAACCTTACGTGTTCTGGCAATCTCCCCCTCCTCCCGTTACAACAGCAGGGAATACAAGGTGGAACTAATCTTCAAGAAAATGTTAGTGCTCTGTATACATTTATGGTGGCACGTTGCAATCTTGATTCTCTGCCTAGATTTACAGTATATAGTGTGGTGTGTTCAGTGACACTCTGGAAACATGGACGCTAAGGCTTTTGTTGACTTTGTTTAGACTATGATTGTAATCTACAACTTTATTTTGTTTTATGGTGGCTTTTTTTCTCAACCATACTCAATAAAAAAAAGCACAGAAACCAAGTCACCAAGTGATTCATTTGGCTAAAAGTGAGGCAGTGTATGAAAACCGAGACATATTTTTGTGAAAATATTCTCCTAAAACCGAGGCAGTTGAAAACCGAGGCAACACAGTGGTCTTTTTATCATTGGGGTCTCATTGCCCTCAATAAAGTAACCAAATATTGGAAGTACAACATAAAATAGCAAGGAACACGTCAATAAGTGTTACCATATCTGATTTATTGTGTAGAAATATGTGGAAATAACTACCAATGTGCGCCTCATTCACTCACAGTGTTACAAAAAAGATCAATTAGAATAATACATAATGTTGGATACAGAGAACATACAAACCCTTTATTTATTGAATAAAAAATATTGAAATTCTACGACTTGGTGCATTTGCAAACAGCTGAAATGATGTACAAAGCAAACTATAACCTGCTCCCCAAGAATGTACAACAATTCTTCTCGACAAAAAAGGAGAAATATAATTTTAGAGGACAATTTAATTTAAAACGTTTGTATGCACGTACAACATTTAGGACTTTTTGCATATCAGTATGTGGAATTAAAGTATGGAATGGATTAAGCAAAGAAATCAAACAAAGCACTAATATGATTCAGTTTAAGAGACTGTTCAAACTACAAACCCCATTTCCATATGAGTTGGGAAATTGTGTTAGATGTAAATATAAACGGAATACAATGATTTGCAAATCATTTTCAACCCATATTCAGTTTAATATGCTACAAAGACAACATATTTGATGTTCAAACTGATAAACTTTTTTTTTTTTTTTTGCAAATAATCATTAATTTTATAATTTGATGCCGGCAACACGTGACAAAGAAGTTCGGAAAAGTGGCAATAAATACTGATAAAGTTGAGGAATGCTCACCAAACACTTATTTGGAACATCCCACAGGTGAACAGGCAAATTGGGAACAGGTGGGTGCCATGATTGGGTATAAAAGTAGATTCCATGAAATGCTCAGTCATTCACAAACAAGGATGGGGCGAGGGTCACCACTTTGTCAACAAATGCGTGAGCAAATTGTTGAACAGTTTAAGAAAAACCTTTCTCAACCAGCTATTGCAAGGAATTTAGGGATTTCACCATCTACGGTCCGTAATATCATCAAAGGGTTTAGAGAATCTGGAGAAATCACTGCACGTAAGCAGCTAAGCCCGTGACCTTCGATCCCTCAGGCTGTACTGCATCAACAAGCGACATCAGTGTGTAAAGGATATCACCCCATGGGCTCAGGAACACTTCAGAACCCCACTGTCAGTAACTATAGTTAGTCGCTACATCTGTAAGTGCAAGTTAAAACTCTCCTATGCAAGGCGAAAACCGTTTATCAACAACACCCAGAAACGCCGTCGGCTTCGCTGGGCCTGAGCTCATCTAAGATAAATAAATAAATGATAAATGGGTTACACTTGTATAGCGCTTTTCTACCTTCAAGGTACTCAAAGAGCTTTGACAGTATTTCCACATTCACCCATTCACACACACATTCACACACACATTCACACACTGATGGCGGGAGCTGCCATGCAAGGTGCTAACCAGCAGCCATCAGGAGCAAGGGTGAAGTGTCTTGCCCAAGGACACAGCGGACGTGACTAGGATGGTGGAAGGTGGGGATTGAACCCCAGTAACCAGCAACCCTCCGATTGCTGGCACAGCCACTCTACCAACTTTGCCACACCGTCCCTGATGGACTGATACAAAGTGGAAAAGTGTTCTGTGGTCTGACGAGTCAACATTTCAAATTGTTTTTGGAAACTGTGGACGTCGTGTCCTCCGGACCAAAGAGGAAAAGAACCATCCGGATTGTTATAGGCGCAAGTTGAAAAGCCAGCATCTGTGATGGTATGGGGGTGTATTAGTGCCCAAGACATGGGTAACTTACACATCTGTGAAGGCGCCATTAATGCTGAAAGGTACATACAGGTTATGGAGCAACATATGTTGCCATCCAAGCAACATTACCATGGACGCCCCTGCTTATTTCAGCAAGACAATGCCAAGCCACGTGTTACATCAACTTGGCTTCATAGTAAAAGAGTGCGGGTACTAGACTGGCCTGCCTGTAGTCCAGACCTGTCTCCCATTGAAAATGTGTGGCGCATTATGAAGCCTAAAATACCACAACGGAGACCCCCGGACTTTTGAACAACTTAAGCTGTACATCAAGCAAGAATGGGAAATAATTCCACCTGAGAAGCTTAAAAAATGTTTTGAAAAGGATTTGGAAATCATTGTATTCCGTTTATATTTACATCTAACACAATTTCCCAACTCATATGGAAACGGGGTTTGTACAAGTGTTCACAAAGTACACAGACGAAATATGGTAAACATCTTGAACCTTTTTTTTTTAAAGTGATAATCTAATTAATCTCCTAGGTGAACCATACTATTTACTTATGAGCTTAAATTATTGTGTATATGTTTATGTCTAATATGTATTATGTATTTATCCATCCATCAGTTTCCTACCTACCTCTCGTATTTAAAACTTGTGTATTTAATGTCTTTACATATTCGTTAATTCATTGTTCTGTTACAAACAGAAACAACTGGAAATATGCGATGCATTACATTGAAATGTTGTTTTGTATGCATGTTCGAATTCTACCTAGTAATATTTACTCGAGGGCAGTTTAGCGCTTAAACTAGATCAATATTTCTCAAAGTGTGTGTACGCAGGCTCCATCTAGTGGTAAGCCAGAGAAGTCTGTACACATGTATTGTAAATGGAGTATAATTGTTGATGATGTTTGTGCATTGTTATTAAATATACTTATATACCAAGTGTTTTCTGAGATGGTACTTAGTGAAAAAAGTTAGAGAACCATTAAACTAGATGTTAAACTACAAGCTTACAGCCCCCCCAAAAGAAGTAGATGCAGTATTTCTGTTGGCAGTTAGCATTATATGTTAGCAACCTTGACATAACAGACATAACATTAGAACCAGACTGAAAACACGTGTGTGTGATGTGTTGCTGTCATTTTAAGCAGGTTTTCTGATCATTGCAAAGAAAAGTAAATGTGTCGCCACTTACTGTAGTCTTCTTTGTGGGTGAACGGGTAAACGAAAATGGGGTAAAATGCAGCAGCAACTGCAGTCGCAAATCCTCCAAATATCAGCACTATCTTTCTGTTTTTGGACATTCTTCCTATTTTTTTGGCGCAGGCTATAAATTGTATATTACCTACAAATGTGCATAATACTCGAGCAAGATCTTCCGGTGTAAAGGTTACATAAAGGGCAAACGCATGTGGTTTGAACTTTCTGGCTTTCCGTAGCAGCCATAACGCCAATCACGTGACTAGAAAAAACCCCAATACAGTGTAGTTGAGGCAGGTTAACTGCTTGTTCGGTGTCAAGTCATGTTTTATAAAGTTCAAACAGGTGTGTCGTGTCTATTTACAGTATTTATATCCATGTGCAAATGTGTGTTATGTTTGATTACGTTTTTCCGGGGAAAGGGTTACAAAGTGGACACACACGTCTTATTTGTTCTTTGCGGCTTTCCGTAGTGACCATATTTAGTCACATGACGCGTCATATTAATAACAAGGAAGTTGAGGCTTGTTCGGCGCTAGTTTTATGAAAATGAGTTTTTTATCCGTAATATGTTACTTTCTTTGCTGCGCATATGCTTCGACAGACGAAAACAAGCCAGTTCAGGCATTTGTAATCCCACACAGTCACATGGATGTCGGGTGGGTCTACACCATCCAGGTAATACTGCCCAGCTGGTATTTGAACCTTTATTTACCATTAAAAAAAACATTACAATTCATATGTCAATGATTAATTTGGTGTTGATTTTGCAAAGCAGATCAACGTTGATATTTCAATATCTTACGTTACAACATAGTTGTTAATGTTGAAGGCACAGCTATGTACTATAAATGGTAATTTTTATAATCGCATAATATTTACCAATTAATAGTTTTTCAGATGAAGATATTATGTAAATTACTCTGCTACTTTATATGAAACCTACAGGACCAATATATACAGCATTAATCAGTGACACAAATATTTCATAATTTAAATATACCAAATGCAACTTTCTGGAGTATGTTTTCAACTTGTACCCCCGAAATTCCCTCAGCTTTTTTTGTGATTGTTGCAGCCTAAAATACCTGAATTTTTAGTTTTTTTCAGATCATTGCAACAAAAGTTGCGATGTTTTGAAGTTTATTTTTTCGAACAACATTGAATTAATTGAGGATTTTTATACATTCATTATTAATAGTTCAAATGTTCCTTGTAACCATATTCTCTAAATGCACAGGATTTCAACAAAATATGGAAAACACATATTGCTGTTTTACTCGTTGTATTCCACACCTACTTAAATGTAAACACTAGATGGCAGTAAAAGCACATGCTCATAGACAAATTACTCTACTTAAAAAAAAAAAAATCTCAATTATAACAAATTATAGTAATAGTTAATTATAATTACAGAAAGAAACATCACTAAAGGCTTCCTTATCATCTGCTGTTTGCTTTCTGGCCACGAGTTGCAGACATTCTCCATGTTTATTTTACGCTTGTTAAGGCACTGCGCTCTCTTGTAGTTGTTTTTCTTTGTTTCTTGCATTGAACAAAGAGACCACAGACTACCGAGTCAAATTAATTGTGTGTTAAACATACTTGGCCAATAAAGATGAGTCTGATAAGTACGTATGTCCATCTTAAACATTCATTTATGTTCCAACATATATATCCCCTTACGTTTAGTGCATTTGTGAACTGTTGATTGCGATCTCACCCCCCGCGACCCCAAACGGGACAAGCGGTAGAAAATGGATGGATGGATGATTGCGATCTATAGTGAAATTTTTTATTTGGTTATAGATTAGATTATAATTACACATTAACATATCTGTCATGCAAAAGCTGCCTTTTTGCTAGGTCAGTATTGCAAAGGGGAATCTGTTCTTAATTGCCTTACTTTACCTGAGCAATAGAGCGTTATTACATTGTTACATGTTGTTGTTCCTGCTTTGGCTACACAAGAAACAAGCAAAGTGAATAGACGTTGAATTAGATTAGTTGAATTTGCATGAACTGGCGCGATTGCGACATTGCCAATATTAAACGTTGAAGAAATGCCCCAGGATGATCACTGTCTTAGTTTCCATTCAGACAGAAAACTAAAGTTTATTTACCACAGGAGAGCATGCACGCCTATGCAGCCAATGTGTACACCAGTGTGACAGAGGAGCTGTCGAAGGGGAAACATCGAAAGTTTATCGTTGTGGAGCAGGAATTTTTTCGACTGTGGTGGAATAACGTGGCCTCCGACTCCCACAAGAAACAAGTATTATTAATACATAACAATGTTCTACTACCCTTAAGTGTTGATTAAGGAGGTTCAAACATGGTGTGACTCGTCTTAATTTTTAGGTCCGGCAGCTTGTGAAAGAAGGCCGACTTGAGTTCATCTTGGGGGGCCAAGTGATGCATGATGAGGCTGTCACTGATTTAGATGATCAGATCCTTCAATTGTCAGGTATTTTGGTATTGATCCAATACCAAGTAAATACTGTGCAGCGAAAGTATTATTGATATTTTTTACCTAAAAAATTATGTAAGATCATTTAATGATTTTGTGACTAATCATGATTGTAATCAGAATAAAACACAGGACAAATACTTTAAGGGTGTCCAAAGTGAGTCCTACTGGCCATTTGTGACATATTTTTCATAAATAAGTTATTTGGGGTTTTGTTTTGCCTGAAATCATTGTCCTGTGTTTTATGTAGGGGTGTCCCGATCCGAATGGGATTTCAGTTTTATATCAGCAAAAAAAAACTAGTATTGGATTATTGGCTTGCATCTAACCTCTCTGATATAAGCATTCCAATACAGGCAGTCTTGCAGCGTGTTTACCTGTGCAAAGCTGGAGAGCCAGTTAAAATGTCCTCCAATGAACACACAAGGTAATTTTAGGCAATAGGAGGTAGCAGCTACACAACACCCAATCACATAATAGCACACAAGCTAGTCATAGGTAATTAGGATAGGATAGGATAGACCTTCCTTTACCCCACAATGGGGAAATTATGTGGTTGCAATGCCCATTTAAAAAGTCCACCAAAATAAGGTAAAAACACACAAAAACAAGAGGGAAACATTGAAGAACACAAATGACATAAAAGTAATTAAAAAGCACAGAGCTGATGCAACCAGCTGCCACTTCAGTGGTGCCATTTCCGCATACAGCAACAAAAGTAAAACAAAAAATGAGCAAGAAATAATACATATTGTGCACATTCAATTGCAGCATGCATAGACAAACAACAACAACAACAAAAAACACCATCTTAACAACCACATGACTGCGGTGCTCCAAGCCATCGTTTGCTGGGGGGAGGTCAGCACGGCCAGAGACAGGAACAGACCTAACAAAGCGACCAAGAGACCCATCTCTGTTTTAGGCTGACCACCAGCCCCCGGCCAATGTCTGATCCACAAGGATGAGCGAGAAGTATCCGATACATGCTCATCCAGCCAGGACTCCGTGAAGCTCGTCCATCCGAGAGAGAGCAAACAATCTCCATGACAACCGATGGCAAACACAGCCTAAACATCTGCCCTCTCTCCCGACGCTTAACGCCATTTCCACAGCCTCGTCTTTTCCTCCACATCGCAACTGGAACCTGCGGTCTTTCTACGCAGACTCTGGTGTGGGAAAGAACCAGCCGCTGGTCTTCGGTGCGAACAACCAATCCATGGCCAAAAGGCTCCCCATTCAAAAGTTCACAAAACACATCAAAAACAGCGCAGAAGTCACAAAAGTGCCTCCCCTCGTTGCACAATCCCAAAAGGGGTCGAACCAAAAGTCAAAAACACATGAAAACAAGCGGGAAACATCAAGGAAGACCAATGAGGACACACAAAGGCCAGAGCTCCTGCAATCAGCTGCTACTACAGCAGAGTTATCTTAAAAAAATAATAGTAACAATAAGTGTCCTTAATTGAACAATATTGCGGTCTAAAACACCACAGTTGTCAATATAAACAAATATACAATTATTAGAGTTGCAATTTATTTACAGATTTGTATCCAAGGCAGAAGTGTAAGTAACAACTGTGTCCTTTTTTTAATGAATCATTGTGGCCACTAGGTGTCGTCAAAAAAAACCTATTACCACGCCATTTCAACTTAAAACATTAACATTCCAGATATTAATAATAAATAGCTCAAAGTTTTTCATACCGTACCTACAATTGTTCTCTGTTTGACTAGTTTCACTCGCTCAAACCTTTTCCAACATTCCACATTATAAAATGATAAAGTATGCATGATTCCTGCTGATATCGTATTAAATCAGAATTGGAATCGGACAATATTCAAGGCTCCAATATCGGTATCAAAAGTGAAAAAGTTGTATCGGGACACCTCTAGTTTTATGATCAAGTAAATACCACCCTGTCGTTACGATCAGTGTTTGATATGTCAGTCGTATCCACTTCAAGATTGTTTGTGTGACTTCAGAGGGCCATGGCTTTCTCTACGAGACGTTTGGCGTTCGTCCACGGTTCTCTTGGCATGTCGATCCGTTTGGAGCCTCTGCCACTACGCCGGTGCTCTTCGCCCTGGCGGGGTTCAACGCTCACCTCATCTCCCGCATTGACTACGACCAGAAAGACGACATGCAGCGAAACAAGGTCGTCACGCAGTGGCATGCAGAGTTGCATCTTTGCATATAAACCTTTTGTTCTCTTGCGACAGAAATTACAGTTTGTGTGGAGAGGTTCCGCCTCCTTGAAAGAGCAGATCTTCACTCACACTATGGACCAGTTCAGCTACTGCACCCCGGCTCACCTGCCGTTCTCTAACAGGTAATCTCTAGTAATACAACAAACACTTTAAACCGACGAAAGGCATAATGTTTGTGCGTATACCTCAGCTCTGGCTTTTACTGGAACGGAGTAGCATTGTTCCCAGACCCTCCTAAAAGCGGAGTGTACCCCAACATGAGTTTGCCCGTTACCAAGGCAACAGTAGATGCTTATGCCAGGACCATGGTGGAGAACATCAAGCAGCGGGCCGCTTGGTTTAGAACCAGACATGTTCTGTGGCCATGGGTGAGACGTTCATTCATTGTCACATTCATTAAATACATACTAATAAATGTGCGTGTGTGTGTATGTGTGTGTGTGTGTGTGTGTGTGTGTGTGTGTGTGTGTGTGTGTGTGTGTGTGTGTGTGTGTGTGTCAGGGCTGTGACAAACAGTTCTACAACTCCTCAGTGCAGTTCAGCAACATGGACCCTCTAATGAACTACATCAACAAGAAGAGTAAAGAGTTTGGAGTAACAGTCCAGTATGCGACACTTGGCGAATATTTCCAAGCCATCCACCAATCCGATCTCATCTGGAAGGTCCGTGGCAGCCAAGACTTCCTGCCTTATTCTTCAGGTAGTTAGCCTACATTAAATACAACCGAACCCGCTTAAGTCAGTTTGTAAAAATGACCATACGTGGTCAGCCACTTTTGTAGACATAAACTTTGAGACCCAAATGGGTCAGTTTATGTCGACATATGTTGTAGTATTGTTAACGTTCTCATTATAGCTAAGCAGCGACATAACTGCTGTCTAGTTTCACAGCATTAAAACATGTACATAATGACTTCCTGGCCAGTGCAAACTGCAAGGTAAGCCTCATAATAAAAGCATGGTCGTATAAACCTGGATTTAACCAGCAAAATGCACCTTTTTAATTGTTTTGTTTGGATTGTTAGGCACCGGGGAGAAAAATTGCACATGTACAAAGAGCTTAAATGTCATTGTAGTTAAGACATACAGCAAAATAATAAAAAGATAATCATAATAAATGAATAAGTCAAGGCATGGAGAGTAGTCAGGAGATTGTCTGCGTGGTCTGATGTGTAGGGAGAGACATCAGAGAAAGAATCAGCAACACCAGGTGTGAGCAATCAGTTGAGTCCACTGGTGATAGCAATCAGGTGTGCTCCGAGCGCCGGGACCAACCAACCATCAATCCATTTTCTACTGCTTGTCCCTTTCGGGGCCATAGCACAAACAACAAAACACCCTCTCAAGTGTTTTTGCTTGTGGTTTTTTAAAAATAACATTATCTTTATTATGGCCGCCAGCAAAGAAAAATCCATAAATTAGCCGCTCTGTCTTATAAGCCGCGGGGTTCAAAGTGAAGAAAAAAAGTAGCGCCTTGTAGTTCAGAATTTATGGTAGATCATAGTATATATATATATATATATATATATCACAAAATATATATCCACTGTAACAAAAACTGTAAAAATGTTCTCCCCTGTGTCGTATTTGTTAGCATCCCAGCAGGCGTGGACAGGGTTTTATGCTTCAAGGAACGTCCTAAAAGGTGTGGCAAGACGAGCCAGCTCCCAGCTTCATGCAGCAGAGACTCTCTTCACACGCTATTGCCTCGACTACCCAGACGGACCCGTGGCTAAAGACTGGGCGCTCACCAAACTCAGGGCTCTTCGCTGGGCCGTCTCTGAGGTAACATGGCGCAAACAGGATCTATTTGACCTTGAAATAGCATCTAAGTATTTCTTTGTAGGTACAGCACCACGATGGGATCACCGGCACAGAGTCTCCTCGAGTGTCAGAGATGTACATGCAGCATCTCACACAGGCCATGATGGGCGTGGACGAGCTTCTGGCTGCAATCATCTTGCTGCCGCACAACCTCGACTCAAAGGGCAGCAACTACCATGGAAAAGGTTTTGTTGCTTTATCATCTGATGTTTCAACCGCACAGCAAGAGTACCAGTATGATGCAAATAGTCTTCTCTTTGCAGGTGCTCACCAGACATTGGAGCAGCATGTTATCGTTTATAACCCGTTAGCGTGGAACGTCACCACCGTGGTCAACGTCACCGTAACCTTCCCGTTTGCGAGAGTCTATGATGATGCCGGACAAGCGGTGCCTGCGCAGGTAAACACTTTGTATTAGAAGTGTATCGGTACGCCATCGCCACAGTTTGGTGCGTACCTCGGTTTTAAAGTAATGCTGAAACAAATGATTTTTTTAATAGTTGAATCTTCAGCGATTATTTTTTCGATTAGTCGACGAGTCAAACGGTTATTGCTTATGATCTGCTGTACACATTTTAGTTCGGCATTAAGTCAGTGACTCGATTATAACACTTAAAAAAACAAACAATTCTGTAGTACCTCAACTTACAAACCTAATTGGTTCTGTGACTGAGCTCTTAACTCAAAACACATGTAACTCAAATTAAAGTAATCAATTGAAATTTAATAGAATTCCTTTTTTTATGTGCTTGGCCCCCCAAAATATCACAATGTTAACATGTAACATGCCTTTTAAAAAGAAAAACTACTTTTTAGATACAAAGTAGTCCAAAAAATGTATTGTAGTTTTATGAAGTAATGTGATAATAATGTACAATATGAACTTTGAAGAAATAACAGACTTAAAGTGCAGGATGTCCTGTAAACATGACATTCAGTGTAAAAGTATTTTGATCCAGTACTGTTATGGTTGTTTGGCTGCAACTGTTAAAGTGTAAACATGATCATGAATATCAATTAAAATATTGTTAAGCAACGAGTCGCCAAAAACTAATCTTTGTTGATTCATTTTATTAATTGACATTGTCGATTATGCCGACTAATTGTGTCAGCCCTGTTTTAAAGTGACGTTTTGGTTCCTTTTGGGTATGGTAAGGTAACAAAATGCAAAAACATAAAGCTGCTTAGTTTCCGTGTAAACCGCTTTAATTAGAAGGCCAATAACCAGCGGCCTATTTAATTGTGAATTGTGCCGACGTAAGTTAGTCCCTCCCATTCCGATATGTAGCCAAGATGGCATTAATTCAGGGTTAAGCTCCATCGCTGGTGTGTTTACTAAAACATTTGGGTAATGATTACTTTGCTACTTCTCAAGGGTAAGTGTGGTAGTGCGCTGATTGAATACAGCCCAAGTATTACTTGACTTTAATGATGGAAGAGGGTTTTCAAGCTCCGGCTTCTTCTTGGCACTATTATTAGCTATGACTCATGAAGGGTGGGTCTGCTCTGTATTTGTTTGCAAGGTAGATGGTGTGACACACTTCCTGTCTCTCACAGAGATTTAGCAGTTATTACATTACCTTTATTTTTGGTGTAATTATTTGTTTGTTTCTGTTTTTATAGTCCGTGTTAACAGCTGCTAAAAGTTGGCAATGTCTATATGCTGTTTACAGCTATACTTGCTGCTCTATAGTGTCGCTTTGGGTTTTGGTACTATTGAATTTTATTTTCATGAATGGGAATTAAAAAACAAAAAATAATTGGTTTATTTGTATTTCATTTTGAAATACAAAAAATTAAATTGAAAACAAAAAGTGTTCTTTTTTAATGTCGAAGAGCAATAACTCGATATAAAAACGATTAAACGGTCTAAAAATGAAGATCGTGAGTCGACAGAAATGATAAATGTGTCCAAAAATATGTTTTTTATATTATGACGTGGACTGGCGTGCATCATAAAGACAGATGGTGGATGTTTTTTTTGTATAAACGCAAAACACCATGTTGCTTTTTTTGTTTTTTTCTACAAGCCAGTCCTCAGTCTTGTCTTTAGGTAGCAACTTCAAAATATTAAAAAAATACTGTTTTTGGTCATATTCTTTGTTTTTGTTGACTGCAGATTTTTAATTTTGTAATATGAAATATAAAATGAAAATGTAACTTTTTTATATCTAATTATTGCTTTTCAATATGAAAAAAGAAGAATGTTTTGTTTTTCAAAATTAAACTTAAATACCTCTGTAATGGAAAAGAAGAATGTTATGTTTTTCAAAGTTAAATTTAAATACCTCTAATGGATGCATTGATGTATGTATGCCTCTGCACCATACCGATGACAAGTACATAAACTGTTGCTTCATATGCTATTCTAATCTCTAAAATGGTAATGTAAAAATGTTTTTTAACTCACAGATCCAGAAGTCCACCTTGTCGAACATGACCTACGACCTCTTCATCGTGGTGGACCTGGGTGGTCTTCAGCACAGGAAATACTCCATCAAGTTCTCAGAGAAGCCATGCCTCAGGAGTTCCAAGTGTGGTGAAACTTTCGAAGCCAAGTCGGTTTCGTTCGAGAGACGAAGCGTTCGGGATTGGAAGAAAACGGGCAGGAGGCTCCTTCCGGTTCTGAGTGAACGTTACAAGCTCATGTTTGACCAGGACACTAATTTACTGCACAGCATCACACACTTGTAGGTGTCGTCCACTATCTTCCCTTTAAGCACTTTTGGCAGTACAAAACCCAGTCCTGTCTTTGCCAGGCAGGACAAAAGAAATGTGGAGATGACGCAGGATTTTTGGGAGTACCAGTCCAACGGCGACGTCCGAGCGGGGCCCGTCTCAGACAACTACATCTTCAGTGCCAACGGTTCAGCAGTGCGAGCGTACGAGGCTGTGCGAATGGCGATCGTCCCCGGCGTTGTCCTGTCTGAGATCAGGCAATACTTCTACAGGTGCGTCGCCACGTCTTTGTCTCATGGCTGCTTGTCCGCTCACAACCGTGTATCGTGATCCAGAAATGAAAGCGACGATGACTACGCCTTCTCTGTGGTCACCCGGGTCCCACGATGCTTTGGGACCAACGTCGGGTGTCAGAGGCTGGAGCAGACTTACTCACTGGGCCCCCTCCCTGTCAACACTGAGGTGGTTTTCAGGACCAGCTCGTCGCTAAGGAGCGAGCGGACGCTCTACACAGACAACAATGGCTACCAGATGATGAAGAGAACACACAGCGAGTTCACCAACAACACTTTAGCTAGAGTAGGCTTTCTTGGTTTCCTCTAGGCGCTACCAGCCAAATGGATAATGGGACTCTTCTTCTTTTCCAGAACGTTTTCCCCATGGTGCGTGCGTCCTACATGGAGGACGAGCTCAGTCGGTTGGTGCTGGTCAGCGAGCGAGCACACGGCGTGTCCAGCCAAGCCAGCGGACAACTGGAGGTACGCATTCTCAAAAGACTCAAAGCATACGTGACCTCACTGTGTGCTCTGCCTCCCAGGTCATGCTTCATAGACGTCTCTGGAACAACCTGCCCTGGAACCTTGGCTACAACCTGACTCTCAACGACAGCTCAGTGGTCCGACCTACGCTGTGGATGATGCTGGGTGCCAAGGGTGCGACCTCCCAGCTCTATCAGCGGGCGGCGATAGAGCTGCAGCACACGCCTGTTGTCATGCCCATCGACAGGCCGGGGGAGGAGGACGGTAAAAGCTAGATCACGTGCATCCAAAAAATAGAATGAATAAATTATTAATGGTAAATGGGTTATACTTGTACAGCGCTTTTGGACCTTCAAGATACTCAAAGCGCTTTGACACTATTTCCACATTCCCCCATTCACACACTAATGGCGAGAACTGCCATGCAAGGCCCTAACTAACCACGACCTATCAGGAGCAAGGATGAAGTGTCTTGCTCTAGGACACAACGGACGTGACTAGGATGGCGGAAGCTGGGGATCGAACCTGGAACCCTCAGGTTGCTGGCACGGCCGCTCTACCACCCAAGCCACGCCGTTAATGAGATATAGAGTCTATGTGGACCACCTTATCAAGTTTTCTTATTGTAAACATTTACCTTTGTGCTGTTCTGTGCTTTTTAGGGAAAGGCTGGGCTGAGACAAAGCCCAGAGGAAGTCCTCCTCCACGTGCGCTGATGCTACCCCCCAACCTCCACCTGCTCAGCCTCAGCATCCCCGGCTGGAACTACAGCTCCCGCCATGATGTCCACCTTGCCCGCATTCGCTCAGGTTTGACGCGGGGAGACACGTTTAGCAGCTGAGTGTTTTGCGCCAGTTACCGAGTGTCATTCCATTCAGGCCACCATCGTCAAGCCGAGCCGGACTATGATCGCGTCCTGTTGAGGATCATGCACATCTTTGAGGAGGGCGAAGACCATGACCTCTCAAAGCCGGTCACCATAAACTTGAAGGTGGGGAAGATTATATTGACAAACAACAACAAATGTAGCAACACTTAGCTTCTTCACACATGTGCTCAGGATGTGCTGCAGGCTGTGGGAGAAGTGTCTGCCGTGGAGGAGCGTTCTCTGACAGGAACCTGGGATGTGGCCAGCATGCAGAGATGGACATGGAGAACTGCAGAAGAAATGCCCATAAGTAAGATTGCGTTTGTTTGGACACTGAATGATGCTAATGCTAATTGTTTTGTTCACGTTATTGGAACATGCTTAAAGGGGAACTGCCCTTTTTTTAGAATTTTGCCCATCATCCACAATTTATATATAAGACAAGAACACATGTCTTCTCCTTTTATGTGTGTGCTAAATATGATAAAACTGCTACCAAGAGGCAGCTAACAATGAAGGTTAATAGGATAAGATCTTTTTCGCCTATAAAGCCCTCTAAAAAAAAACCTCCAACAACGTGTTATATACATGTTACAGTGGAACCTCAATTTACCAACTTAATTTCTTCTTGAACATGGTTATTTCATACAGTGAAGCATAGTTGCCCATAAGAATAATTGGTTCCAGCCTCGACAAAAGTCCCAATTTTGGTAAAAAAAAAAAACACTCTTAATGTACAGTGCATCTGGAAAGTATGTACAGAGCTGCACTTGGAATAAATTCATTTTTGTCCTCAAAATTCTACACACAATACATAATGACAATGTGAAAAGTTGTTTTTTTTATTTACAAATGAAAAACTAAAAAAATCACATGTACATAAGTATTCACAACCTTTGCTCAATACTTGACTGATGAAAAAAAGATTGAACTCTTTGGCGTGAATGCCAGGCGTTATGTTTGGAGGAAACCAGGTACCGCTCATTACCAGGCCAATACCATCCTTCCAGGGAAGCATGGTGGTGGCAGCATCATGCTGTGGGGTTTTCTCGTTTTTCAACAGCAAGACTCCAAGACTAGTCAGGATAGAGGTAAAGATGGATGCAGCAATGTACAGAGACATCCTGGATGAAAACTAACACTTCACATCCAACCTGTTGGAGCTTGAGAGATGCTGCAAAGAGGAATGGTTGAAACTGCCCATAGGTTTAAGATTCAAAGACCTTATTGTCATGTGCACAATTTGTAGAATGAAATTATTTCTTTGTTTTCACACGTATGCCAAGTAAGCAACAATCTCTACTGCTCCTATGTGCTTTGTGAAAACATTTCAAATAAGAACATAAAACAGTGACTGACAATGTCCGCTCTCACTGAGATGCCGACTGATGGGATGTTTGTATCTTTCAGCACTTATGCTCTCCATGAGCTGGTAAATTCAGAATAATCCTCACTCCTCTAATAGAAAATGCTTGCTAGTGATGTTGTAGGTCTTATGATACATTCCATTTGTTGAGAGCCAAGTTGAGCGCCATATAATGTCAAGTTGGTAGTGTGTGGTTTTTCAAAGTTGAACAACTTCTTTGGTTGTTGTCACAAACTTATACTAAAGGTGAAGGGTCTGGGAACAAACCGAGCACTAACTTTTCCTAACTCATAAGCAATACAGCAGAAGCAGCTCTAGCAACGTTTTTTATGGCGGCTCGCAACCAATATTATTAGAAGCTCAAGCTAGCTAGTAGCTAGAAGCTGGCTACTCGCTACTTTCCGCTACCTTCTGCCCGAATGCAGCTGAGATAGGTTCCAGCACCCCGCGCGACCCCAGAAGCGACAAGCGGTAGAAAATGGATGCAGGTAATCCCATTACTTGCATTGTTAGCCTCCTCATACTAGCATCCATCCACCCATTTTCTACTGCTTGTCCCGTTTTTTTTAATATTTCGAACACATGGAAAAGGACATTACGTGAGTTCTTGTGTCACATTAGGATTATCAATGTTGGGCAAAATTCCAAAATAAAAGTGCAATTCTACTTTAACAAAGGTACATTACACTTGCAGATGATAGTTATTACCATATCCATCCATCCATCCATCCATTTTCTACCGCTTATTCCTTTCGGGGTCACGGGGGGCGCTGGAGCCTATCTCAGCTACAATCGGGCGGAAGGCAGGGTACACCCTGGACAAGTCGCCATATCAATTAGTATAATAAATAATGACTTAAGGATAATATCAAATATCTTGGTTATTTGTTCATCCCTATACCTTACAAACACCATATTGTACTGTTTATGAAACTGGCTCATATTGGTACATTGTTGACTTAATTACACTCCACATATTGACGTGTTGAAGGTTTTTCCAGTGATGTGTGTACTGTGCGTATGAATGTTTTCAATTCAATTCAAAAAGTGTACTCTCAAAAATGATAAAGTTTTTGATTCTGTATTAGTGGATTTCAACATTTGTGATAAAACTTCAACATATGTGTCCTGCATACAACCAACTTTGTGTATTTATCCTGTTCTTTTTTTGCGGTACAGTTTGTGAATGAGGTGTGCTTTTTCCTTGTCTCAATAATTCGGACATGTTGCTTCTGTTTTCTTTATTCCAGAAAACGTGAGCTCCATCAGCGTCATAGAGGAACCTTTTTCAGTGACAATCTTGCCCAAACAGATCAGAACTTTCTTTGTGTACTTCAAGTCCAGCTGTCGTCGTCTGTGATGACGTCTCCATTTATTTTGGAATCGAAGTAAAATCTTCGGCTCATTTTTGCACATCTAGATCCTTTTTAATTTAATGGTTTAGCATTCACTTTCTTATGGAATAAAGTTCATTAAAAATAATCCTAATTAATTTTTTTAATTCGCTGTAAACTACGGATATTAACGTGAAGAAATGTCCAATCTTGAAAGGTTGCATTTTGTGTGTAGTCAATGTATGAAATAGTTTCTCTTTTTAAAGATGGAACTGTTGCAATACATTATCTTTACAAAAATATTCAAATTTATTGAGAAGCATATGTCTGGCTCCTCTGCTTCGGCTGCTGCCCCCGTGACCCGACTTTTGATAAGTGGAAGAAGATGGATGGATGGATGGATATACACTATATTGCCAAAAGTATTTGGCCACCTGCCTTGACTCACATATGAACTTGAAGTGCCATCCCATTCCTAACCCATAGGATTCAATATGATGTCGGTCCACCTTTTGCAGCTATTACAGCTTCAACTCTTCTGGGAAGGCTGTCCACAAGGTTGCAGAGTGTGTCTATAGGAATTTTCGACCATTCTTCCTAAAGCGCATTGGTGAGGTCACACACTGATGTTGGTCGAGAAGGCCTGGCTCTCAGTCTCTGTTCTAATTCATCCCAAAGGTGTTCTATCGGGTTCAGGTCAGGACTCTGTGCCGGCCAGTCAAGTTTATCCACACCAGACTCTGTCATCCATGTCTTTATGGACCTTGCTTTGTGCACTAGTGCACAGTCATGTCGGAAGAGGAAGGGGCCCGCTCCAAACTGTTCCCACAATGTTGGGAGCATGGAATTGTTCAAAATGTTTTGGTATCCTGGGGCATTCAAAGTTCATTTCACTGGAACTAAGGGGCCAAGCCCAACTCCTGAAACCCCACACAATAATTCCTCCTCCACCAAATTTCACACTCGGCACAATGCAGTCCGAAATCTACCGTTCTCCTGGCAACCTCCAAACCCAGACTCCTCCATCAGGTTGCCAGATGAAAATGCGTGATTCATCACTGCAAAAAAGGCGTCTCCACTGCTCTAGAGTCCAGTGGCGACATGCTTTACACCACTGCATCCGACGCTTTGCATTGGACTTGGTGATGTATGGCTTAGATACAGCTGCTCGGCCATGGAAACCCATTCCAAAAAGCTGTCTGCGTACTATACGTGGGCTAATTGGAAGGTCAAACGAAGTTTGGAGCTCTGTAGCAACTGACTGTGCAGAAAGTCTTTGCACTATGCGCTTCAGCATCCGCTGACCCCTCTCTGTCAGTTTACGTGGCCGAACACTTGGTGGCTGACTTGCTGTTGTTTCCAAACTCTTCCATTTTCTTATAATAAAGCCGACAGTTGACTTTGGAACATTTAGGAGCGAGGAAATTTCACGACTGGATTTGTTGCACAGGTAGCATCCTATGACAGTTCCACGCTGGAAATCACTGAGCTCGTGAGAGCGGCCCATTCTTTCACAAATGTTTGTAGAAACAGTCTCCATGCCTAAGTGCTTGATTTTATACACCTGTGGCCGGGCCAAGTGGTTAGGACACCTGATTCTCATCATCAGGGCGGGTGGCCAAATACTTTTGGCAATATAGTGTACGTTGTAAGTGCATATGTAATGTACATATCAAGTGCTTGATTTTATACACCTGTGGCCGGGCCAAGTGATTGGGACACCTGATTCTGATTATTTGGATGGGTGGCCAAATACTTTTGGCAATATAGTGTATGTATATTTTATTTCCGTATTTAAAAAAATTTTTTTTTACTATGTCTGTTTTGACAATCTTATTGTAAATGTTCCTTAAATGTGGGCTATATTTGTTGTAAATGTTCAATTTTGTTGAATAATAATTAAAAAAAAAAAAAGATTTTGAGTGCTTGAGTACAGAGAAATACGGCAAAATGCAGTGCACCGCCAGTGCCCGGATGTTGCGCTCAACACGCCCCAAATGACGAGCGTGTACTACGTGATGGATACTTACCATCCAAATTGTAATACTAGAAAAAATTTCAATTATATTTATGTCTACATTTTTAAATAAAAATACAACCCCCATTAGTCGCCATATTATCCACGTAAGAAGGGGAGCGACTAAGAAAGCAAGGGACGAAGAAGACGCCGGTATGCACCACTGGTCTCTGTTAGATAGCAACTTCAATAATAATAACACATAATCCCAGTAATGGTGATGTAGTGTGCAGTAGAGGCAATATAGTATGATCTCTGACATGTATCCTGCTACTAGAGCGGCCAAAATGTCCAGAAAATAGGGGAATAGTCGAATAGTAAGCCCATTCACCCCAGCTGTGCCACTGGTCGCGACCAGTTTCATTAGCGCCCCTGGTGGTAGGAAGTACTGGTCCCAGGACAACACCTGCGGCATTTCCGGTAAGTACGCCATGGACGCGTTTTAATTTCTTTGAAAATTCGCGCCTTGAATAACTATACGCAGTGTAATATTAGTATACATATTAAAGTGTAAGTACGGGAAAGTATCGAGTGACATACATGCACCATAAAGAGCAAGAAGAAGAGAAAGTGGTAATTATTGCCATCGTCATTTCCGGTTAGTACACAAGGACGGTGATGGATTTGGGACAGCACTTCACTGTCACACACTTCAAGTGTAAGTGCGCAAATAGAAACAGCCTAGATAAGCCAATAGAGGACAACACCCAACAACAACGACAAAACAGCTGCTGAACTGAAGCGATGAAGCATTAAAATACGCATTTACAGTTTTTTTATGTGTTTTTGGCAACATGTGGCCATGAGTGCGCTGCAGAAGGTCGTTATTTCCTCACTATGATCAGCGTCAGCGTAAGTCGTTTTTTACTGTGTTGAATTGTAACGATTGTCTCCTAAAATGGTGTTCTAATTCAACATTTGAAGCATGCTCGTGTTACTAACGCGCAGCATCAAATGTGTGTATTACCGTACGGGGACGCTGTAAGTAGCTAGGCGTTGCTCCTGTTGCTAGGATACGAGCTGCACAGTAGCTTTTATTTGTATTTATTTGCTTTTTAATGTGTGTTTGCAGAAACGAGAGAGGGAACAGAGGAGGAAGCTGCAGCACTTTTTGTCTGATCTGGCTTTGCTGGGCTCATTGCAGGTGTGACCTCAGCAAATATGCCTCAAATATAGAAAATGGTCAAGCTTGACGTGTTATTGCCTGTTTAGGGGTTTAAGTACTTCCAGCCTTGGCTGAGAGGGAAGGAGGAGCTGCTGCTGACTGTTGTCAATGAAGATCTGGTCAGTCGAATATTTTCATTTAAAGAGAACTGTATTGTGATCATGTGAATGCAGATGCAGTATACTCAACTTAGAGTGTTTTGAGATATGAGCTGTCTCTCAGCTCATTGTTACGCTTTAGATTGTAAGCAAAAATGTCAGGTACAAGCATCACCGCCATTAGCAAATGTTACAGTGAATCCTGTACAATGCGGCCAAAACGTCTGGTCTTATGCGCTAGCAATGCCTTATGGCTAAAGATTGGCATACCTTTTGTTTTTCCAACTGATGCACAGAGGAGTGGTCCACCTTGGGTCCCGACTTGAAACAGCTAGTGCCTCATCCGTGGAGGCTGATCCATGGTCGCCTGATAACCTCTCCACGCAGGAGAAGGGGGCAGAGCAGCAAAGAGAGGCGGCAGATCAACTGGTCTAAAAAGGGGTCTAATTAAAGGCAAAATTTGTTTTAAGATGGGACATAAAAGCTTCTTTTGAGGTAGCATCTCTAACAGTTACCGGTAGGGCATTCCAGAGTACTGTAGCCCGAATAGAAAACGCTCTAAAGTTTGCAGACTTTTTTTGGGCTCTGGGAATCACTAATAAACCGGAGTTCTTTGAACGCAGATTTCTTGCCGGGACATATGACACAATACAATCAGCAAGATAGGATGCACCTAGACCGTGTAGTATTTTATACGTAAGTAGTAAAACCTTAAAGTCATATCTTAAGTGCACAGGAAGCCAGTACAGGCGTGATATGATAGTGAAGTGAATTATATTTATATAGTGCTTTTCTCTAGTGACTCAAAGCGCTTTACATAGTTTGAGTTTATTTCGAACATGCAAGCATACAACTTGATACATCACAATTTCCAGTTTCTCTTTTCAACATGTTCGAAAATGAGTAGGAAGAAGCAGAGCTTATTTAATCCTACCCCTTTTCTTTTGAAACCCAATATCTAAGTTACATTTAAACCAGTGTGGGTGGCACTGGGAGCAGGTGGGTAAAGTGTCTTGCCCAAGGACACAATGGCAGTGACTAGGATGGCGGAAGCGGGGATCGAACCTGGAACCTTCAAGTTGCTGACACGGCCGCTCTACCAACCGAGCTATACCGCCCCATGATAAAACTTTCTTGTCTTTGTCTAAAGTTTAGCAGCAGCATTCTGTGCCAACTTTTCGAACATGTTGAAAAGAAACTGGAAATTGTGATGTATCATGTTGTATGCTTGCATGTTCGAAATAAACTCAAACTCAACTCAACTCAACTATACTTTTAACATTGACAGCCCTTGTTTTTATACAATACTTATTATCTAAATGTCTGTTTTTCTTTTTAAAAGGCATGTTACATGTTAAAATGGTGCTCTTTTGGGGGGCAAACATTCAAATTCATTTCAATGGAGACGTGGATTTTGAGGTACAAGTGTTTTGATTTAAGAGCTGCGTCACAAAACCAATTAAGCACGCAAGTTGAGGTACTAAAGTGAAGTGAAGTGAATTACATTTATATAGCGCTTTTTCTCAAGTGACTCAAAGCGCTTTACATAGTGAAACCCAATATCTAAGTTACATTCAAACCAGTGTGGGTGGCACTGGGAGCAGGTGGGTAAAGTGTCTTGCCCAAGGACACAACGGCAGTGACTAGGATGGCGGAAGCGGGGATCGAACCTGCAACCCTCAAGTTGCTGGCACGGCCGCTCTACCAACCGAGCTATACCGGTAGTGAGAAGGTAGTGAGTAGTACGCATCCTTTTAATCCTCTATATTTAGCTCTGAAAAAACACAGATTTAAAAGTAGTGAATGATGTCAGTGCCACACAACATTAGCGCTGTCCTTCAGGGTTGGCGGTCCCCGGGCTTCGCCGTGTCCAGAGCGTCCTCCAGTGGCAGCTCAAGCAGCATCGCTGATTCAGCCAGCAGCAGCTCCCTCAGCCTGGCCAGTCAAGCAGCTTCCCCGCTGCCTGGCGGGCCTGAGGGTCCACCAGCTGCTCATCCAACCCACGCCAAAACGCACAAACACGTCGACAGGTGAACGCAACACATCACTGCACACCTCTGACACGCTCATATCCAATTTTGCCACGCCCTCACGTAATTTTGGCACACCCTCAACAATTGCAGACATGCCCATGGCTTTATAGAAAGCAGGGGTGTCAAACGTTTGGCCTGTGCGCCGGATCAGGCCCCCGAACAGGTTTTATCCGGCCCGCGGGATGAGTTTGCTAAGTATAAAAATCAGCCAAAATTTTTGAATGAAAGAAACTGTTCTAGTTGTGTCCACTAGATGTCGCAATAGCAATTATTTGTATCTTTGTAGATGATGCTACATATGTAAAAAAAAATAATAATGTTAGTGCACCAGTTGGGGAAAATGAGCAAACTACATGAATAACATCCTGTAATTTGATTTTGATATGTTTTTAATCTTGATGGATTGAGAATGAACACCAACGAGTTGACTGATGAACATTATCACATAATATATTCAGAAAGTATAAATAACAACAAATAAAGATAGAATACTATTAACTGCAACATGTAGGTGTAAAAAAAAATAACATTATGATTTGTACATTTTCAGAATGTGTTTGTCCTATTTTTAAACAAAGAAAACAATCTGAAGTTGTCTTTATTTCTAAGTTATCGTGTCGTGATTTTACCAGTCCAGCCCACTTGGGAGTAGATTTTTCTCCATGTTGCCCCCGATCTAAAATGAGTTTGACACCCCTGATAAAAAACATCCAATTGAGACACGCCAATATTGGATAGTGACACACCCTCATTACTGTGGACACGCCCCTACACCAAATTCAAACATGCACACGGGCTGACAGAACCTGATTGAGGCCATGTCTTCACTAAGTCGTTTAACCCCTTAAGCCAGTGGTTCTCAACCTTTTTTCAGTGATGTACCCCCTGTGAACATTTTTTTTAATTTAAGTACCCCCTAATCAGAGCAAAGCCTTTTTGGTTGAAAAAAAGAGATAAAGAAGTAAAATACAGCACTATGTCATCAGTTTCTGATTTATTAAATTGTATAACAGTGCAAAATATTGCTCCTTTGTTGTGGTCTTTCTTGAACTATTTGGAAAAAAAGATATCAAAATAACTAAAAAGTTGTTCAAAAATAAACAAGTGATTCAATTATAAATAAAGTTTTCTACACATAGAAGTAATCATCAACTTAAAGTGCCCTCTTTGGGGATTGTAATAGAGATCCATTTGGATTCATGAACTTAATTCTAAACATTTCTTCACAAAAAAAGAAATCTTTAACATCAATATTTATGGAACATGTCCACAAAAAATCTAGCTATCAACACTGAATATTGCATTGTTGCATTTTTTTTCACAGTTCTTTTTGACAGACATTTAAAAAAAATCTCACGTACCCCTTGGCATACCTTCAAGTACCCCCAGGGGTACGCGTACCCCCATTTGAGAACCACTGCCTTAAACTAATAATTATTTAGCTTAAGCCCCGTTTCAGCCACACCAAACCAGCGTTTAAGGTCCCCCTCCTCGGACAATTTTTTTACACGGGTAAGTGCGCCGTGTATTTCTTGAACCTCCAGCACTTAGCTTTGTATGGACTCATTGATCGTTTACAAACGGAGTTCGGAGAGGAAGTGACGTCAGAAAGACCGCGCCCCACACAGGAAGTGACTTAAGAAAGAACGCGCCACAGACAGCTTCATTATAAAGCGGTTTCGTAACTCGTAGCTAACCACTGGAAATATGAAGGCGAGTCATCCAGACATGCCTGTGTTTCTTCTTCTACATGTACAGACACTTGTGGAAATCACACATGAATACCTTAAGAGAACGCGATTGCAGCTATTTCGGGTACAACACTTCTCAGACGGCAAGACAACTTTCCAATGTCAGCTGTGATTCTACTTAGCGAAAAACTTTGTCCATTTGTCGAAGGAGAGACAACGAGAATGTGAGCTCCCGTGGATGTCATAAAAAAGGTAGCGTGGGCTTTGTATTACCTGGCCGTCGAGGGACAACTACGGAAAACGGCAAATGCTTTTGGACTGTCAAAGCAGACTATCAGTTATTGTCCGCCATGTATGTCGCGGACTCAACGTCCAGGTCCAGAGTATATAAAGTCACCAAAAAGGAATGGACAATTAAGGTGAAGGCAAAAGAATGAGTGTCCTGACCAGATATGTAGACCTCTAGTTTGATTGATGTAAAATGTTCTTTATCACATTGTTTACATGTCCAATAAAAATGTGATTAATTTATGATGGCTCAGGTGTGATTCACTACAATAGATACACTGGATTCCAGTTAATTTAAATACCACAACACTGGATATTGTTCAGATAAGTTACATTTAAGAACTTGCACACAAAGCAACACTGGCTGTGACTATGACGTGCCATTTTACACGCATGCGTACTAGGTCGCATCGCACCGGCGGACGGAGGGGGTCTTAAACGGTGACATTCTTGTGTGTGGACAAGGATAAGGTTAGGTGGGATTTACCCTGGATAACCTTATCCGGCTTAGTGTAAACGGGGCCTGAGGGAAGCAGGGATGTGACTTTTTTATTTGTTTTCAGCAGTGAGGAGCACCTCTTGCCGGCCTCTCCCAGTGAAGAAGAGATAGCAGAGCCTGTAAGGAGACAAAAAAAAGACACTTTGTTCACGTATTCAGTGAAACAGGTGTGAAGAAGCAGCCCGTTTCCTCTGCAGGAAGTGAACTGCACGCTCTTCCTGCTGGCGGGCTACGTGAAGTACGGCCGTCCTCACGCCTGGATACGCTCCAACCACGAGCGGCTGGTTAGTATCGGCGGCAGCGACTCCATGGTGAGAGACACGCCCGTCAAGCTCAAGTCCATCACAGACTGGCAGGCCGGCGGTAAGACACGTGCGACGCGGGCTCAGATGACCTATGTCGTCACACGTCTTGTGTCTCGAAGGTGTCCGTGTGTGGGACGTGGTCAGCGAGCTGGTGTGTCTCTGCACCGTCCCCTTCCCCTCCAACCCCTTCGCCTTGGACATGCGCTACATCCAAAGTCTTCCTGCGCCCGAGCGCTTCCTGGTCACAGGGGCGCTCCTCAACTTCCTGGAGACCTACGTCGTCTACGGGAACCGTGACGAGTTGCACTATGACAAAGGTGAGTAGTCAACATTGCCATTTGTAGTTTCTACTGGAGCCACCAGGCGATGTTGTTTAGCTAAAATGTATTTTCTCTCTCCTGGAAGTGGTGGAGGAGCTGAAGTCTCTGAGGTGTGTGCACTTCCACACCCTGCTGGAGGTGCAGAGGCTGAAGAAGAACAGCAGGTTGGTGAACACACCCACTGATCACCACTCTTCTGCAGAAGACCAAAATACATAAAAATATTTTTTGTCCTGTCAGTGAAGGCACCTTGAATAAAAAAACATGCACCTTGTTTACATGCTATTTTAACCAGACATCCCTGGGAAACATGTCACATGACTGCCGCCAGGACCTTTTAGGAACATTTTTGTCCTTAGCACACACAAACATGTACTTCAGGCCAAATATAACATTGGAAGTCAGAGTCATGGAAATATGCTCATTCAAAGTTAAACATTTGACTTGGTGAACGCTTTAGAGAGCATGTGAAGACCCTTGGAAAAAACATGTATAAAAAGTTATTTAATTAAATATGTACATAACTACATTTAAAAAAAACATACACTGACAAAGCAGGCACTTGAGTCCCTTCTTTCTTAAAATACAACACATGAACACTTAGTGGGCACAAAAATGGCACCTTTCCGTTTATAATTTAAGTTGGGCATTTGTAAAGTTGAAGATGATCTGCTTTGTAATGAGTTAAAGTGGTGCTTACGGCTTTGAGTGAACACGAGAAGAGCGGTTAAACCCAGAAGAGAGCGAGGCTTTTGGAGAGGAATGCAGGTGCACGGCCGCACATTCCAAGAAGAGGCTCTCTTGATGGGACACAACGTTCTCAGTGTTTCCGTGATAAACAAAGCAGCAAGTCACGGCTGGGTGGCTCTCTAAGCAGAGGAAGGCGGGGATGTGGGGGTGGGGTGCATGTCGTGTATAAAAAATAAAAAAACGAAGAAAAAAAAAAGTTAAAATGGAAATGATTCATTAAAAAAAAACATTTTCCAAAAGTGCTGACGAAGGTAAAACAAAATAATAAAAGAGGACTTTGTCGTTGTTTTGTGGTTTTTGGTCTTCAAGCTTCAAGACAACCTTCTCTTTTACGCCTCAAAAATGCAGCAGAGAAGAAAGAGCACCAGTCCTCAGTCCAGATATTCACAGTAGATCTACAGTCGTTGCAGGGGATCAGCTCCAGCTGTCCGAGGCAGACCCTCTCCTGGTGATGCCTCTGAGGGGGCTGCGGGACACAGAACCTCTTTGCTTCCAGTGAACTTAAAGGGAAAAAAAAGAGACAGTTGGTCAAGTTATGTTTGGAAAGCAACAAAGTTAACGGACGCCAGTGAGGAAGCTTGTTGACTCATGGATGTCTTCTTACTTCAATGCCTTTATAGTTTGTGTATTTATATAGTGTGTGTGTTTATATAGTGTGTGTGTTTATAAAGTGTTTGTTCATGGATTGTGTAAATGTAGCGACAATCCCCAGGCTGGCAAAGTCAGCACTTCAAGCTGCATTATTTTTTGGGAGATGCACGATGGCTCAACAAATTAGTCTGTTTGCCCACATATCATTTTGCGGAAACAAAATGTTATCTACTGCCAGTTTGTCTTCTATTAATTACTAATTGAGAACAATATGCGTTTTTTTGGTCATTGTATCGGATGCACGATGGAGTAAGTTTGTTGATCATATTTTTGTTTGTTGTATATGAACATAGACAATTAGCTATGAGGCATGAGTGCCTTTTTTATTTCTCAAAAGCAGTAAATATCCAGCTGGAGTATTTTGTAATCAAGGTTCATTGTGGGAAAGGTTTTACATGTACTCAACATACTCCATCACGCCATACATACTGGACTACACTTGGGTTCGATTCCCTGTCCTCGTGGATTATTCACTGTCTTGTTTTGAGTCTTTTGATTTAGAGTACTTAATTTTTTTCTACAGTGGAATGTGGCAGCTGTCATTAATTACTCGCAAGAGGAAGGATCACAATGAAATAGCACATTTTTATTTTGTACACAAATGTAGCCACAAGTTAGCATACTTATTTTAATATTTTGAGCCTTTTTTTTCTTTTACAAATTTAACCAATGAGGATCGATTGCATGAATTAAATGACAGACAAAAACGTAGCCTCGGGTGAGCATGCTTTGAGTTTCCACTTTTGGAATATTTGAACTCCTTCTAGAGTTTAGGGAAATAATCGATTTTAGATTCATCGCAATTCGGACATGGACAATTATAAAATCAATTAGTAAATGTCAATATTGGATAATCGATTTATTTATTGTAAATAAAGTAATGCAGACAGTTGTAAACTGTGGCTGACAGCAGCGAGCCACCTCACTTATGTTCCAGCTTTGCACATATTTCCATTAATTTAATAAATGTGATGGGAATTTCTTATTACAAATGCACTATTTTTAAAAGTTGCAAGTGATAAATGCTTATTTAGTGAAACGAAAATAAATGTAAAACTGCATGAATTTACATAAATTAAAGGTGCATCGAGAATCGATTTTTAATCGAATCGTAGCTCCTAAATTGTAATCATCGAATCGTGAGGTGGCCGAAGATTCCCACCTCTATCTATTTCTACTACAAATTGTGTCGATTATCATTAATAAACTGCAAAGAACCTCTGCATGAATTTAATGACATACAAATGTTGTCGCAGGAGAGTAAGCGTGGTGTGGGTTTTGGACTTTTGGATTATTTCGAGTCTTCCTAAAGTTCCTATTATGAACTGTGTCCTTATCAATAACCACAGAGGAGCAATCTCATTATTTAAATGACACACAAATGTCGACACGGTTGGGCAAGCATTCTGTGGGTTTTAGCCTTGGGTTATTTTGAATCTATTATGAAGTGTGTTGGTTATCAATAATAATCACAGAGGAGTGATAGCATGAATTAAATGACTTTATTTGCACACAAATGTAGTAGAAAGCGAGCGAGTGTGCTGTGGGTTTTGACTTTTGTTCGTGTTTTATTTCTATGTTGTATTGGGTTAGTTATTAATTAGTTGCGAGAGGAGTGATACCATTCAAAAGACACTTATTACGAATGTAGGTGAAGGGGAGCGAGCCTTCTCTGTTTTGTCTATTGCAATATTTTCCATCCTTGTATTACAGTTCTGTAATTGATTGTGTCTCTTTTCAAAAATAATCTGAGGAGCGATCGCATAAATTAAATGACAGGTATTTAAGACACAAGAATGCAGTCAAAGGCGAGTGAGTTTCGACTTTTGGATTTTTTGGAGTCTATTAGGAATTGTGTTAATAAATGTTGTCTGTGTCTATCATTAATAACCTGCGAGGAGCAATCGCAGTACAATCATTCAATGACAAAGCTAAGTGGGAGTGTGGAACCATGCCAGGTGCTGGCCCACATTAACCCACCAAAGGAAGGTAAAAAAAAAGCATAACATGGCGGCGCCACCAGATATGTCGTACCTTTTCCCAGACTGGAGGGCAGCGTGGAGCTCTTGGCGTTTCCGGGAGAGTTGGCCGACTGCTCCGCATGATTCCCTCCCACTTCGCTGTCATTATGCCAGTCGCTGAGCGCCTGCTGGAAGGAGTGCGCCAGGCAGGCGGTCATGTCCCGCGCCCGCTCGGCCCGACTGCACCAGAAAACGCGACACTGCAGCTGCTGGCCGTGATGCTTGCAAATGTACAGGAAGACGTTAGGGCGGGCGGCGTCGGCGGCGCAGTAGGCGATGTCCTGCAGGTATGTTTTGGTGAGCTGCCGTCCTGTGCTCAGCTCTTTGACCTCCACGTATCTGGGCCGCACCACCAAGGCATGATCTTTGCTCAGCTTCTTCCCGTTGCTCACGCCTTCCAGCAAGCGGCCGATGGCCTCCTGGGCCTGTTCCCGATCCAGAGAGAAAATCTTCTCCGTGCCGAGGTAGTGGACTTTAAAGAGCGGGTCGCCGTGCGACAGGGACTCAGTGCGATCGCGACGGAAGCGTCGACGCAGTGCGGCGGGAGAGTTCTTCAGGGTCTGCATGAGGTGGAACGTTCCAAGGGACATGGTGGGTCTAGTGTGGGCTTTGCTGCAACTTCCTGCGGCCAGCTGGTCCTTCGTGAGGCCTCGAGCGCTCTTCCAGCTTTCTGCTACAAAAGGAGCGTCGTTGCATCCACTGCTTCTGTCTGGAACAACAAGATGACGTCAGCGGAAAAACTAAATGATCTACAAGTCATTTGTGTAGCAGGCACGGAGGCCATGACATGTTTTACTGTGGTGACGCCTCGTAAAGCTGAGGGCAAACAGTATTGAAGTGCAAACACGTTGCTTAACCAAAGAAAAAAAGACGCTAACATAACTTCTTAAGAAGTTAAACTTATGCAACCAGCAGGCTGCTATTGTCTCACCAACCAACACAAGAACCACAGCGACGCCTCTTCTCCTTTGTGTCGCAAGTGTTGGTGTTTGTCATCCATTCTGTCAACATCACCTCGTCAGAAGTGTGCAGAAACAAACGCTGTGCTGGCCTTTGTTAGCTGACCCCCCCTCCTAATGCAGGAAGCAGCCTTAAACATGTCTGCTGCGTGCAAACAATGGCATGCTACTGGGAGTACGTGAAATCAAGTCTAGCAAGGACAAGTGAACATGTCAGCACGTTTATGTTTTGAAACTAAACAGTTTCGCCCTCATTTACATGCACTCTCTAATGCGCTTGCTGTGTGCTACCGAAACACTAGGGGGCGCTGGCAGGTAAACATAACTTTTGACAGCTCTTACTAGTAATATTTGTTTGGATAAAATCTGCTTTGGTTATGCTGCTTCTCAAAAGGCATAGAATAGAAACTGCTATTGTGATGGCTTGCTTAGACTGACAATTACACAATGAAATATTTACTTTAAATTCTTAGATCATACGTCAATAACATGTTTACATCACTAAATGCAGTTTAATGAAGAATGTAGGTTTTTTTTCCTCACACAGTAATATAGTCATACCTCAGTTGTCCTATGTTTCGCCTTCCCGCCAAAAATTTGCATATACCGTCTCAGTTATCATGCGGCCAAACATTGCGCCTAACATGCTAGTCCATTTGCCTACGTATCATTCCGCCGAATCTAAGCGTGATCTTAGGTCACAGGTGTCAAACTCAAGGCCCAGCGGCCAGATCTGGCCCGGTACATCATTTAATGTGGCCCGGTACATCATTTAATGTGGCCCACTACATTGTTAATATAGCCTGCAGAGTCTGGATGTATTAATGCACTTTCTGGCTAAACATTTGTTCAATTTTGACAGAAAAATTTACTACATGTGATTGCACATGTTCCATACTCTAATATTACCTAATCATACAAGTTTTTTTTTCAGTTGTCAAAAATAATTACTTAAGTATAGGCTTGTCATTTTAGAGCGAGTTAATAGTTAGTAAAAATATAATGAAAATAATAATAGTCCTACCTTGTGGTAGGACTATTTTTTTTATAACCAAAACAATGAAACTACAGATGTTTACTTTTTCCAGTCTATATCAGACCTTGGCAAATTAAGGCTCGGGGGCCACATGCGGCCCCTTATGCTTTTCAATCTGGCCCGCCGGACATTCCCAAATAAATTGTTTTAGATGTTTAAGATGTAAAGTGTAGCTGCCATGATGATGTGCAGTGATGTTTTCTAATGACCGTAAGTCTTCAACTATACTAAGTATTTCAATGCTTAGAATCTGCATGATATACTAGTTACTATGGTCATTTAATTAGTTACTATGGCCATTTAATTAGTTACTATGGTCATCTAATTAGTTACTATGATAATTTAAGTCACAGCAGCTCAGTCGAGGCACCAAGCAGTGTGGGTGGGGAGCGTTTCCACAGAGTGTTTCCAGAACCTGAAATGTGGGTGTCAGGGACAGACGTGGAAGGAGATTTTTACAACAAAGTTCTAAAGCTTAGTGATATATCAGATGTATCAGATTGTAGGTGGGTTTATTTTACCCTTCACGTTCATATTTCGCTGTGTTTGTTGCATTTTTGTTGCGTTTGGCTTGATAGTAAAATATGTGGATGGAGAGGGGGTGTGACGTTCATATGTTGTCAATATTCAGTGTTTCATCATTCATAGTTAATTTTGTAAATCCCACATTCTTTATTTTCATGTACATTCTGGGTGTCTCATTCGATAAAAAAAAAATTAAAATTCCATTCCGTTTTTTAAGGCAATCTGTCATAACGTTTTTAGCTTTCAATCAGACATTATTGTGAGGTTTTGTATTAGTGTTCTTAAAAATAGATATAACGGCCCCCAGACACATTTTTTCTCTAAATTTGGCCCCCGAGTCAAAATAATTGCCCAGGCCTGGTCTATATCAACAGATTTTTTCAAATAATACGTACAAATTCATGCAATAATTTCGATTGTTTTTCCTAGCACGTGAATTAAAACACATTACCACAAAACGGATTGCAGCTGAATACTATTGTGAAAGTCAAACTGCATTAATCCACTCTGAAACAAACAGTGTTAACAATACAACAAGTAGTTTCTCCGCAGTGAAAAACACCCTAGAAACCTTTTTTTCTTCATTAGAAGTTCATTTTTTAAAAACGTTTTAATGCCGATTTAGGTATCAAAGCAGAGCAGGTAACACTGCAAAGTCAGACGTGTGATACGCGACGTGAGTGAGAAAAGCGAGCAGGTTCATGTAGAAATTGTCAGTATTTGCGAGGCACTTGTGTAGTTGTTCCTACCTGCCCACAGTCTCATGCAAGCGATGTCCCTGAACGTCTCAGCTGAAACGTGGAGTTCCTTCGAGCGAAGACACCGCGAGCATAAACGACTGAAACAACAACTTTCGCAAAAAGTGTTAGTTTGTGTCTTATTTTCTCAGATAAAGGCAACATCTACGCTAAACTACGCTAAGATAAACTTTGTTGTGTTAGGCTATGCTATCCCGGCGGTAGTCGTGTCGGCTCGCGCACAACTGTTTTAAACAGCGGGGGCGCGCGCTCGACCTTCGTGGACGAGCGCCTACGTCAAAGGGGCGGGGCCATACCACGTTGACCGGAGGTGGAGTGGGCAGAGCCATTATTTATACGATTAGTGTTTTACAGTACATTGTAACCTGCACAGCGACTCAACGCGTTCTTTTCCCATGCATGAAATTGTTTTTATTTATTTGAAACAGTTACAAAGTGACAAGATTGTATGATTTTAGATATAACACCCCTGGCACACACACACACATTCTTGTATTTGTTACCTTCTTGAGACCTCCAAAAAATGCCTACCTCTTTAGGACCACCCTTTGTAGATATATAAAGATTTGTATTTACAACATTAATAACATATACATACAATGCAAATATAAAAAAGGTAAAGTTTTTGTTAATTTCTGTTTAGTTTTCATGTTTGGTTTGTAATTGGTTTTTAATCTTCATTATTTACTTCAAGTTATTACAGTATGTCTCTATATACATTTTTATTTTATTGATTTTGGCCAAATGGGGCGCATTTCAATTTCTTACACACGCTTGTTATTACATATGATGGCCAGAGAGGGAGCACTTTTAACACCGACACAGTCCATTTGAAAAATCCCTCCTTTTTGGGACCACCCTAATTTTGATAGATTTCACCACCAAGGTGCAAATGAGACATTCTCTATTAGATGCAATGGTTTTCCGTATCGGGACCATGATTTATGTCCTAACTTGTTCACCGCTCCTCATATGGAAGGTACTTGTCCTTGTTGGTGTCTCAAGAAGGGAAAAAATACAAGAACACACACACACACGTTTTTTTGGTTTCATCATGATTAGAATGACAATGAAACACAGTAAACACACAACCATAATACAAACAAAAACACAGATATTTTAGAAAACAAACCAAAGAGAATATTCGATCATATCGATCACATCATGCTAGTATCGAGCCAACATGGTACTACCCTTAGTATCAATATTTTTAATATTTGGATTGATCTGTACACCCCCTACCACAACACAAGTGGTTGGCAATACTGCAATTTGAGTAGTGAATACCAATACTGATACCAGTATCAATACATTTTACTTGAAACAATTTCATGTAGCCTATTTGTATTTTTATTTCTTTTTTCCCACTTTAATTTTTTAGATCATGATTATAATCACACTAACTTTAGGCAAACTAAAATGAACAATTATGAACAAATGATCTATATACAGATACTGTACAATAAAAGACATAACAATATTAGGGCTGTCAAAATGAACAAATTAACTCATGTGATTAATCACAAATATCATTGCATTATTCATGAACACACTTAAATTAATCAGGCAATTTATTTTAACCGTACAAGCTCTTTTACCTTAATCGCTATATCAAGGGCATCAAACTCGTTTTCACTGAGGGCCACATCGGCTGCCCTTAGGGGGCCGCTTGTAACCGTGAATAATTTATGACTATAAATATATAGGGATGTACCTCATGATATTCTTATACAATTGTCTATGCATTTAATTAGTTGTATTTATTTTACATACACTGTGAAAAATATATTTTGATCATGTTACAAACTCACAGCTCAGTCACCACAATTTTACCTTAAAATTTGTGGTGGTTTTTACAGCATATTACTGTAAATGGAAAAACGGTACTACCTGTATAGTTCTTTTTAAGGTAAAATTCTGGCAACTGTCCTGCCAGTTTTTATGCCGTATAATCTACCGTCTTTTTACTGTGTACAATTTGATAGATGAATTGCTTTGAAATCATAAGTCAAGCAGATATTTACTTATATGTTTGAACAAAAAAAAGTTTGAAAAGTATGATGGTGTGATTTTTTGCATTATTAGGTAAAAAGAAAGTTTAAAGGATATGCAATTGGATTCAAAACATGCATTTTTCTGTCAAAATAGAAATAACGAATACATTTAGTAAAGAAAGATCAAATATTTTATTGATGCATATTATTTCAAGGCTTTTGCGGGCCACATTAAATTACGTAGCCGGACAGATATGGCCCCCGGGCCTTAAGTTTGACACCTGCATGTGCACTATACAGTCAGTGATCAGAGCAAGGCATACATCAGCACAAAAATGAGCGAGAAGACTGACTGGTGTGCTCCCTGGCAAATTTCACTCCAAAATACAGCCTAAAAATAACTTTAGATAAAACGGCTACCTAGTTTTGTGCAAATAAATGACATGCATTCAAGTAAGACATTTAAAAATGTTCCGGGACGACATTCTGACAGTAAAATGGCATTTATTTATTTATTAGGGTATTTTCTTAAACTTATTTCAAGGATGCGAGCGAGTAATTACCTGTGATTAATCGTGATTAATCCAAATTCCAAAATGTGATTAATCTAATTAAGAAAATCAACCATTTGATAGCCCTAGACCATACCAATAAAAATAAGATTGCCTTTTATTACATACAATTGTTACAGCAAAATAAAATCAAACCAAAAATGACTAAGGACTAATTCAAATCCTTTTTTATTCCCTCAAGTCATAGTTTGCTTGTAAACAACACAAAAATAAATAAGTCAAACAATTAGTGATGTCAAAGGATACATTTTTTTTTTCAGATTAACCACACTTTTGAATTTGGATTATTCATGATTAATTGCACTCGATTACTTGTTTGCATAATTAAAATTACATTAACTTAAAAAAATGCACAAATATTTGGACATATATGCAATTTTACTGTCATAATGTCATACAGGAACCTTTTTTTATGCTTTGCTTGAATGCATGTCATTTATTTGCTCAAAAGCTGTTGACAGTTGTATTTAAAGTCCCGTCGATGTTTATTTTGAAGCAGAATTATCTAGCGAGCACACCAGTCGCGCCTCCTCGCTTATCTTTATAATGAATGTGTGCATTGAACTTGCAAGTCAACATCGGCAGTTAAGGTAAAGGAGCATACACGGTCAAAATAACTGATTCATGTGATATTTTTTTGTTATATTTGTTTTGCATGCGTTAATTTGTTACTTTTGACAGTCGTAAAACAATGTTAGAATATGAAAAACAAAGGTACATTTGTTTTATGTAATTGGAAAAGAACTGAAAAACACGCCGTTACTGAACCGATACTGACACTATCCTTGGTGTCGATACTATCGATATTTGAAAACCACGTATATGCACACATTGGTTGCATTTTTCGCTCTACTTTAGGTGATGTTGTGACGTCATTCGCCAGCGTGTAGAAACATTTTAATGAGCATCATTTGCTTCTGCTGGCTTTTTCAACACTGGCAAACCTTAAAATGCTTCCATGTGTGTGTGTGTGTGTGTGTGTGTGCATGTGTGTGTGTGCATGTGTGTGTGCGTGCGTCAAACAGCAGGGCCCCTGTTTGCTCCTGGGTTAGGCCCAAAAACATTTAGCTTATGGACGTCACGCCCGTTCTGGTGCCTCGCTGTGCACACTGGAACTATTCTTGCCGCCCTGGTGACATAATGGAGCGTCTCAGACTTTTACGTGGCCATGATGAGAAGCAACAAGATGGCTTGTGTGCCGTCAGCATCCACGATTTTACAATACTACATCAGCTACACTATTTTATTAGTGGAGGATGCGCCTCTAACCAATCTAGAAGGAAAGTGTTACAAGGCCATCAGAGGCCAGCATGTGGGCAAAGGCCCAGCAAGGTGAGACTGTCAGCCTTCCGGGAATAGTCTTGTTTGGCCAACACTAAAATATAAATTAGGGAAGTATAGCTACAGTATGTGAAGTTCAAGTTCCCTTTTTGAGCTGCTGCAAATCAACCTTTATGATATCTAGTGATGTTTATCCGCGATAAATGTCCTCTTACAGGTGCGAGTACACAACATTCTGTGATATTTAAAGAACACTCTGAACTTTTTACCTTCACTGTTGTGAAACACAGATTGTGGGTCAAAACATGACTCCAGTATATATATATATATATATATATATATATATATATATATATATATATATATATATATATATATATATATATATATATATATATATAAATATACATATACACACATATATATACATATATATATATACATATATATATATATATATATATATATATATATATATATATATATATATATATATATATATATATATACACATATATATATATATATATATATATATATATATATATATATATATATATATATATATATATATATATGCACAAATATATATATATATATATATATATATATATATATATATATATATATATACACGCACAAATATATATATATATATATATATATACACATATATATATATATATATATATATATATATATATATACATATATATAAATATATATATATATACATTCATATATATGTACATACATATATATATATACATACATATATACATACATATATATACATACATATATACATACATATATGTACATACATACATGTATATATATATATATATATACAGTATAAATAGATACACATATATTTTTTTTAACTCTTCTGTTAATTTGTATTTATACTTTTCAGCACCTTTGCTGTTTTCATTTCTGGCCTTCATCACTGTTTAATCATTTATCGCAGTAATTTAAAATATTCATAATTGATTAATTAAAATTATGTATACAAAATATATAATTCTAATTAATTAATTGAAATCATAAATACATATATAATTATGATAATAAATCCATAATTTATCACTGTATTCACCATTTTGTATGAATTTTGCAATTCTGTCAAAATGTATTTTCTATTATGTATTCATGTATTAATTTAGGCATAATAGCTTTACCTATTACTTATGATTTATGACTTCTATGTTATAGTTTGGATTATTTAAATTATCCTAATTTATCTAATGTGGTATTACATATTTACTTTATTTCAACACGTTTGTTTTCCTTTGACACTGCACAACCAATGCACTCATTTTTTATATTAATTATTTATTTATTTTCAGTCCCCCAGTATTCCCCCCCCAAAAAAAACACTCATAATTCATAATTGTTTTAGTTTGTTTTGTTATGTTCAGGTCGCATGGTTATGCGCAGATCGTTTCCCCAAGATGCAAATGGAATTCCGGAAGCAGTGTGCAGTTAAGAAAAAATATTTATTCTAATAAATAAATCAGGCAAGAATACAAAAACAGAATAAGCATGCCGATAGTACGGGAAGCTATGGTAAAGCTAAGGGAAAAGTTTAGCACATGAACAGGAACAAGAACAAGAAGCTAGGATTTACCAAAGTAACTGTTGCATGAAGCAAACACAACAGCCAGACTGTGTGGCGAGAGGCAGGAATAAATAGCTCTCTGATTAGTGACCAGGAGCAGGTGAGCTACCCCACCACTAACCAGAGGCAGGTGAACATAATCAGCACCCATGGCAACCAGGAACACAAAACAGGGGCGCTGAAACAGAACTAAGAGAATTCTAAACTTAAACAAAACATGATCCGGGCAACGGATCATCACATGTTTTTTCATTTAAACACAGAAAGTGAAAACACTTTAAGTGACAAAATGTAAGAAGAAAATATTGTAAGTGTCAACATGTAAAAGATATTGAGGAAATCAATGACCAATAAAACACATGGAGAAGGGGTAGGATTAAATAAACTATGGTTCTTCCTACTCCTTTTTGTACATGTTGAATTATGCTCAATGTAGCCACGTGGTGTTCCTTAAGCATGCATGTCCAAAACAAATATACTGTATTGTCACGTTTCAAGCAACTTTTGAACAACTTTGCGAAGCAGGAAATGTGGTGCAGTCCTTTCGAGGACAAGCCTTTTTCTCCAGTCAGGTAAAAAAGCAACAATTGGGCATCACTAAATCAAAAAGTAATTTGTTTTGTGCGCTTTGCTCTGGATTAAACACCAGACTTTGAACAGTAAACTAAATGTTGCTGTTTTTGCCAAATAAACCTCCTTCATGATGATTAAAAAGTTTAAGTTACATATTTTAAACCAAAAATATAACAATAATAACACTGCTAGTTTATGTTACCGTTAGTGGTTTAACACAACACATTTTTATTTTTGAATTGTCTATATTTCTAAATTCTCGTCCACATGTACGCGCACGGAGTGTGTGCACGTACACAAAAACAGTCCAGAAGAAGCGATTAACAATTTGCTGTTGTTATGTTAGAACAGCTCCATCTAGTGGTACGCCAATTAAACACTTGATTAAAGTACAGTGTTATATTTTCCTATATTCAAACACAGTGTTACTGTTCAAACTGTGTGTAATATTACAGTGGCCAATATGATTAAATATACTTGTCATATAGAACCTCTACCTTGTATTTTTTTTTAAATACTTAGGCCTACTACGCCACTGTATTTTAATGTTGGTCCTTATGGTGGCACTTGGAGAGCCAAGTTTTTTCTGAGGTGGTACTTGGTGAAAAAAGTTTGAGAACCACTGTGCTAGAGTATACATTCAATAATAGCTAACGTTAGTTATTTCGAACATGCAAACGATACAAGGTAATGCATCACACAATTCCAGTTGTTTTCATTACAGCACGTCCAAAAAGGAGCAGGAAGAAGCAGAGCTTAGTAACTAAACGTTGCTAAATCCCTATCATTACCTAGTCAGTGGCCTTGTGGTTAGAGTGTCAGCCCTGAGATCAGTAGGTTGTGAGTTCAAACTCCGGCCGAGTCATACTAAAGACCATAAAAATGGGACCCATTACCTCTCTGCTTGGCACTCAGAATCAAGGGTTGGAATTGGGGGTTAAATCACCAAAAATGATTCCCGGGCGTGGCCACTGCTGCTGCTCACTGCTCCCCTCACCTCCCAGGGGGTGATCAAGGGTGATGGGTCAAATGCAGAGAATAATTTCGCCACACCTAGTGTGTGTGTGTGACAATCATTGGTACTTTAACTTTAATCATTAGAAACTGACCACACACAAAGTGTGTGTGTGTGTGTGTGTGTGTGTGTGTGTGTGTGTGTGTGTGTGTGTGTGTGTGTGTGTGTGTGTGTGTGTGTGTGTGTGTGTGTGTGTGTGTGTTACATACGGGCGCTGTTACGTCATTACGTGCTAAAAGTTGGTATAATGCTTTAAAAACACTCTTAAGTTAGCGTAAAGGCTGCAAACAGCCCCTTTAACATGGGGCAGCTTTGGGCGTGCTCCAGCTGAGTTGAGACGAGAACTGTCATTGTTCTCAGATATTTGGAGAAGTTGATTTATGTGTCATTCTTGCACTCGTTTTCATAATCGGACATTTTGTCCTAACGATGTCAAGAATGTATCATTGCATAACTCTTTTGTGAAGACTTGAATCCACCTCCTGGTCCGGGGTGAAAGTGGACTGTAGGAGGTGTTTGTGGAGCTTCCTGAGCGAGTCGAGCAGGTTTCATGGAAGGAAACGTCTCTGTGTGTGAGGAATAGAAAAGCTGCAATGGAGGGGGCTGCTCATTGTAACCATTAGCCTCCATGTTTTCCTGTTATTCATTCTCATTTACAAGAAGCAAATGTGAGGAAGTGATGACAAGAGGGCAAACAAACGGCATTTTGACATTTACACACGTAGGAAAGGAGTATCCAAAGCATGCTGGAGGGGGTAATTTTCTTCTTTTTTTTTTGTAAAAAAAAATATATATATATATATTTAATTTTTTAAAAATGGCTGCATGTCAGTTTGTGTTATATATTTGTGTGTGTGTAGATTAATCTATTACAACAATGTTCCCTGGGTAATTAAAAACACTTTGGATGGCCCTGATGTCAGCTTTTTTGCAACTTTCAAACAGTGTCTTAATAAACATTTGATGTGCTGCTGGGGACAAAAGTGCAGCCTTGGGTTATTTGGCAATAGCCCGTTTATTCTAAATCATCAAAAAATTTAAACAAGAAAACTAACATAGAAAAACAGCAATGGTTGAAAAAAAAAAAAAAGAGAAGCAGCTAACCACTGCAACACCGTGCTGCCCCGTTCCGAGACCTATTTTCAAATATTCCACTTTGAAACCCATCCATCCATCCATCCATTTTCTACCGCTTGTCCGTTTTGGGGTCGCGGGGGTTGCTGGAGCCTATCTCAGCTGCATTCGGTCGGAAGGCGGGGTACACCCTGGACAAGTCGCCACCTCATTGCAGGGCCAATACAGATAGACAGACAACATTCACACTCACATTCACACACTAGGGACCATTTAGTGTTGCCAATCAACCTATCCCCAGGTGCATGTCTTTGGAGGTGGGAGGAAGCCGGAGTACCCGGAGGGAACCCACGCGGTCACGGGGAGAACATGCAAACTCCTCACAGAAAGATCCCGAGCCCGGGATTGAACTCAGGACCTTCGTATTGGGAGGCAGAAGCACTAACCCCTGGACCACCGTGCTGCCCCTTTGAAACCATTTTTAGTAAATAAAGCATATGTTGTGTTTTTCCCAATTTTGTTTTGTTTTGTTTTGTTTTTACAAAAAAAACACAAAAACACAAAAAAGACAAACAATAATAAAAACCTATAGAAAGGTCAATCAATCAATCAATCAAACAATCAATCAATGTTTACTTACATAGCCCTAAATCACGAGTGTCTCAAGGGACTGCACAAGCCACAACGACATCCTCGGCTCAGATCCCACATCAGGGCAAGAAAAAACTCAACCCAATGGGATTACAATGAAAAACCTTGGAGGGGACCGGTGCAATGGACGTCGAGTGGATCTAGCATAATATTGTGAGAGTCTAGTCCATAGTGGATCAAACATAATAGTGAGAGTCCAGTCCATAGTGGGGCCAGCAGGAGACCATCCCGAGCGGAGACAGGTCAGCAGCGCAGAGATGTCCCCAACCGATGCACAGACAAGTGGTCCACCCTGGGTCCCGACCCTAGACAGCAATCGCTTCATCCGTGGCCCCCGAACCTGTGCCCCCCCTTCCACGAAGGAGAGGGGGGCAGAGCAGAAAAGAAACGGCAGATCAACTGGTCTAAAAGGGGGGTCTATTTAAAGGTTAGAGTAAACAAATGAGTTTTAAGACGGGACTTAAATGCTTCTACTGAGGTAGCATCTCTAACTGTTACCGGGAGGGCATTCCAGAGTACTGGAGCCCGAATAGAAAACTCTCTATAGAGGCTTTGCAGCTGACGTCATCAGCCACGTGACATTAGCTTGGCGGCCATCTTGCCGGTCACCAGTTCACTGCCGGTCAACGACTCACACACGCTTTCTTGTTTGATCTGCTGCTATTTGAGCTTGGAAATGCCGGAAACCTGCTGTGCTGTTGGATGTAGCAATAGACGAGGCGATAAACCAAATCTTAGCTTCGGATCGCGGCGATTTGTCATTGGATAGCAAATCAGCCATAATTCGGATGAAATCGGTGAAAATGTAGCGCAGAAATCAAACTGAATCTGTACGAACACGTAGGAACGAGTTGACCGGCAAGATGGCGGCGTAACACAAAGTCACGTGATAAAACCACATGACTGCAAAGCCTCTATAGCCCGCAGACTTCTTTGGGGCTCTGGGAATCACTAATAAGCAGGAGTTCTTTGAACGCAGATTTCTTGCCGGGACATATGGTACAATACAATCAGCAAGATAGGATGGAGCTTGACCTTTTAGTATTTTATACGTAAGTAGTAAAACCTTAAAGTCGCATCTTAGGTGCACAGGAAGCCAGTGCAAGTGAGCCAGTATAGGCGTAATATGATCAAACTTTCTTGTTCTTGTCAAAAGTCTAGCAGCCGCATTTTGTACCAACTGTAATCTTTTAATTCTAGACATAGGGAGACCCGAAAATAATACGTTACAGTAATCGAGACGAGACGTAACGAACGCATGAATAATGATCTGAGCGTCACTAGTGGACAAAATGGAACACATTTTTGCGATATTACGGCGATGAAAGAAGGCCGTTTTAGTAACACTCTTAATGTGTGACTCAAACGAGAGAGTTGGGTCGAAGATAATACCTAGATTCTTTACCGAGTCGCTTTGTGTAATTGTTTGGTTGTCAAATGTTAAGGTGGTATTTTTAAATAGGTGTCGGTGTCTAGCAGGATCGATAATCAGCATTTCCGTTTTCTTGGCGTTGAGTTGCAAAAAGTTAGCGGACATCCATTGTTTAATTTCATTAAGACACGCCTCCAGCTGACTACAATCCGGCGTGTTGGTCAGCTTTAGGGGCATGTAGAGTATCATCAGCATAACAGTGAAAGCTAACACCGTATTTGCGTATGATGTCACCTAGCGGCAGCATGTAAACACTAAAGAGTGCAGGGCCAAGAACCGAACCCTGAGGAACTCCGCACGTTACCTTAACATAGTCCGATGTCACATTGTTATGGGAGACACACTGCATCCTGTCAGTAAGATAAGAGTTAAACCAAGACAAGGCTAAGTTTGACATACCAATACGTGTTTTGATACGCTCTAATAAAATATTATGATTGACGGTATCGAAAGCGGCGCTAAGATCAAGAAGCAGCAACATAGATGACGCATCAGAATCCATCGTTAGCAATAGATTATTAGTCATTTTTGCGAGGGCTGTCTCCGTAGAGTGATTTGCCCTGAAACCGGATTGAAAAGGTTCACAGAGATTGTTAGACGCTAAGTGTTCATTTAGCTGCTGTGCGACAATTTTTTCGAGGGTTTTCTAAATAAACGGAAGGTGGGATACCGGCTGGTAGTTTACCATGAGGTCAGGATCGAGGTTAGGTCTTTTGAGCAGAGGATGAATAACCGCTTTTTTGAATGCTAGGGGAACAGTGCCAGAGAAAAGTGATAAGTTTATAATATTTAGCACTTATATAATATTTAGAAAGGTCTAAAGCTTCTGAAAGATTTAAAGTGTTTAAAGTTATTTTTTTAAATAAAAAATTATTTACTTAACACTTTTATGAGTTTGTAAATTTTTTGGCAAGGAGGGATAGAGTTTTTTTTATCCAAAAACTGTCATTGTTCCTAAAATAATGCTGCATCAAAATGAGTGTTGTTACGATGTATTGTTTTCCAACAATGGGAAGGAAGAAAGTGAGTGTGAAGGACAGTGTTGAGAAGAGTAATTTGATGATATTCATTGAATTAAAGAAATGAATTATCCAAAAACATGATAGCATGTCGCCAACTTCGCAAAGCAATTTTAAGCTTATCACTGCTAGTCTGCACCATACCGAAGCAGAATGAGTTTATCGCCAGCCAAGAATGTTAAAATCATTTCTAAATGGCAGACATTTATCCAAGAAAATATGGAGCCACTGGTGTTGTGTTTGATGGAAAAGCAGCTTGAAGGAGATACCATAGAAGCCCACTCTCCAGGATAAATGTTGTACATTATATCGTGACATTACTTCATTGTATTTGTAGTTGTTTCTAGTAAATTTTATTGTGTTGCTTGTATTCCAACATGTGACTTCTTCTCAAAAGATTCCTATACTTTATCAAAACAACATTTGTCGAGTGATCTCAAGGATTATCCGTCGGTGGAGTTCCCAGACGTATTGAACTGTTTAGTGCTCCAGACATCATTCTACACGACATACTAGAACACTTTGAAAAGCATGGAGGTCTACAACTTCTTTGTGCATGGCTGGGTCAAGGAAATTAGTATCAAGACTCTCCCGGATAAATATGGATTTTTTTGCTCGGGTAAGGTTGCATTGCATGATTCAACCCTGCATCTTTCGTCCATGTAAACCAGGGGTCACCAACCTTTTTGAAACCAAGAGCTACTTCTTGGGTACTGATTAATGCGAAGGGCTACCAGTTTAAAAACACTTAAATAAATTGCCAGAAATAGCCAATTTGCTCAATTTACCTTTAACTCTATGTTATTATTAATAATTAATGATATTTACACTTAATTGAACGGAGAAAACACGAAAAAAATTACAATTAAATTTTGAAACATAGTTTATCTTCAATTTCGACTCTTTAAAATTCAAAATTCAACCGAAAAAAAGAAGAGAAAAACTAGCTAATTCGAATATTTTTGAAAAAATTTAAAAAAATAATTTATGGAACATCATTAGTAATTTTTCCTGATTAAGATTAATTTTACAATTTTGATGACATGTTTTAAATAGGTTAAAATCCAATCTGCACTTTTATAGAATATATAACAAATTGGACCAAGCTATATTTCTAACAAAGACAAATCATTATTTCTTCTAGATTTTCCAGAACAAAAATTTTAAAAGAAATTCAAAAGACTTTGAAATAAGATTTAAATTTGATTCTACAGATTTTCTAGATTTGCCAGAATAATTTTTTTGAATTTTAATCATAATAAGTTTGAAGAAATATTTCACAAATATTCTTCGTTGAAAAAACAAGCTAAAATGAAGAATTAAATTAAAATGTATTTATTATTCTTTACAATAAAAAAAAATACATTTACTTGAACATTGATTTAAATTGTTAGGAAAGAAGAGGAAGGAATTTAAAAGGTAAAAAGGTATATGTGTTTAAAAATCCTAAAATCATTTTAAGGTTGTATTTTTTCTTTAAAATTGTCTTTCAGAAAGTTATAAGAAGCAAAGTAAAAAAATGTATGAATTTATTTAAACAAGTGAAGACGAAGTCTTTAAAATATTTTCTTGGATTTTCAAATTCTATTTGAGTTTTGTCTCTCTTAGAATTAAAAATGTCGGGCAAAGCGAGACCAGCTTGCTAGTAAATAAATAACATTTAAAAAATAGAGGCAGCTCACTGGTAAGTGCTGCTATTTGAGCTATTTTTAGAACAGGCCAGCGGGCAACTCATCTGGTCCTTACGGGCTACCTGGTGCCCGCGGGCACCGCGTTGGTGACCCCTGATGTAAACAAACTAACACCCGACAAAGATTTGCAACATCAGTGTTTTAATTTACTATATTTAAACACAGTGTTACTGTTCAAACTGTGTGTAGTCCATTTTCTACCGCTTGTCCCTTTTGGGGTCGCGGGGGGTGCTGGAGCCTATCTCAGCTGCATTCGGGCGGAAGGCGGGGTACATCCTGGACAAGTCGCCACCTCATCGCAGGGCCAACACAGATAGACAGACAACATTCACCCTCACATTCACACACTAGGGCCAATTTAGTGTGTGTAGTGTTAACAAAATTAAATATACTTGTTGGATAAAACACCTGTTTTTTTTTTTAAATGAATACTTAGGCCTACTGTGCTACTGTATTGTATACTTTGTCGCTATGGTGGTACTTGGAGAACCAAGTTTTTCTGAGGTGGTACTTGGTGAAAAAAGTTAAGAGAACCACTGATCTATATGTTACTATCTCACACAAATGGCAAATAAAACGGCTGTTTTTGAAAAGAATAATACTAAGAAACTGGCGATATATGAGAATGACGAATGATGAAAAACTATTTTACTATAGCAAGTATGGAAACCAACTTTTAGCGAGCTTGCATTAGCATTTTGCAAATCTTTTGAGGTACTTTTATCCCTTTCAGTCCATAGTGTAGGTGTATTTATGAGCCTTAAATGTGTCACTTCCACTGAAAATGCTTGGCTTTTCCTTTTTTCTCAGTTAAAAAGTATCTACTGAGTTACCATTTAGTGGCGTGAACGAGTCACTCTCACACACACAGCACACATGCCCAAATAAGGGCGTATATTAAATCACCTCCTTTTTGTTATCTCACTGCTGATGAGCTCACTTCTTTTTCCCCCTCTCTCTTTTTCAGACTGAGGGAAGTGCTGCACTGATTTACCTCACAGTGAACTTAAACATTAATGCATGCTGCCAAAAATAATAAGCAATGCGGGTAAATGTATCTGTGCGCCATCTCAAAGCCCATTTCCGCCCCTTTTTTGTTGACTTTGAAGCTCTTTTTAGAGTTGGGCCAAACGACCCAATGCTTTTAGAAAGCGTTACTGCAGCACAGGGACCAATCAGAAGCCAGACTAAACAGGAAGAGGCGGTGTCTTCCTGTACGGACCCAAAGGAGTCGCTGTAATCCCAGCGATATGTCGGATATATCATGGGTGTCCAAAGTGCGGCTCGGGGGCCATTGGTGGCCGGCAGCTATTCTTGTAACGGCCTGCGGCACATTCTAAAAATACTGTTTCAAAAAACATTAAAAAATGGAATAAAAAGGCAAGCTGATGAAACATATTGAGGAAAAAGTTGCAATGTTGACTCTAATAACACAAAGCTGTCAGGCAGACTGTTTTTTTCTTTAAAACTGTCAATGCTCAAAAAATAATAATGAATCAAAATGAATGTTCTGAATTTTTGACCGATTGAAAGCTCCAATTACTTCCCATCAAATACACCACTTTGAAATATTTTGAAGAGAAATATTGTGTACTTTGTGTGTTTGTCAAATAAAAAACAAGGTTGTCTTTGACAAAAAGGGCATAAAACAAAAACATGACAAACTAATACAAACATATAATGGACAGATACTGTAGATCTGAAGTTGATCTGGAGATTTAAGCATTAAATAGTGGGACCCTTTTGGATGCTCAATAATCTTAGTGGGATTTTCTTCTAAACGGTCATTGCTAAAAAAAAAATAACGAATTCAAATCAAGGTTGTTATGAATTCTTGAGGCTCTAATTACTTCCCTACTTACTTTTGGAGAAAATATTGCATGCATATTTTGTGTTTTTGCCATAAAAAACATGGTTTTGACAAAAAAAGGCATAAAACATAAAAAAGAAAAGCTTTGTATTGACTCTGTGTTTTCCCTGCGATGAGGTGGCGACTTGTCCAGGGTGTACCCAGCCTTCTGCCCGAATGCAGCGTAGATAGGCTCCAGCGCCCCCCGTGACCCCAAAAGGGACAAGCGGTAGAAAATGGATGGATGGACTTATTTAAAAAAAATCTTATGACTGAGAACCTTCCAGGTCCCCAGAACCAGACTTAAGGGAAGCCCTACAGGTTACAAAAGTCTATCTGTTGTATTGGTTTTGAAAAGGAAAAATATCAAAAATGGCCCCGGCATGCGTTGACTTTTCATTGTGCAGCCCTTGGTAGAAAAGGTGTGGACACCTCTGGTCTGTATAGATTGAATTGAGCGTATTGGTATTGGACTGTAAAAGTGTTTGACTCACAGCTGTCTGACTAACACTTGCAGCGTGCGTCTGCAAAGGCGTCGAGGGTCTCGCCGCTGTCGTCACTGTGGAGGCCAAGGAGGCTGCTGATGAAAGCGCCCTGCAAGGTTTCAGTCACAGGAGCCATTAGTCAGTTTCTATTAATAGCAACAGGCACAGCAGCTTGTATATTCTCTGGCAGCCTGAGAAAAAAAATCCCAATTTTTACCTCATTTCCTCCCCGCCCACCTAACAGCAGAATACCACGCTCTGTGACGACTGCACACTTTTATTTTTAGCCCGCGGCAACCGCTTGCTCCTACTTGCAGACTTTTTGCAAATGTTTGTACAAAAGCAACCTTCTCTCAGTCAGCTGTTGAATCACGTAAACCAGAAAAGTCTTCTTTCTACCTCGACAGGATATTTGTTTACAATTTTAGAACGTCAACATTTGTGGGGAAATAAGCAATTTAAAGGATGCATTATGCTTCTTTTTTCATTGTAGTGCAAACCACTAGGGGCGCTGTTTTCCAGTAAGTGAACTCGTCAAACTACTTAGGCTGCTAGCCTCAATTTGTACGAGCAGCGGTTTTGTCCCCTGCCCTTTTTGACATCACCAAAAAAAAAAAGGTACGCTATTAAATGGAGGCAAGTCAAACATTAGAGCCATGCAGAAAAACGGATGCCTAGGCTGAAGCTTGTCCCATAAGACTGCCCAAAAGATCATTGATTGGCTTTCTGGGGCTGTCTTCTTGCCAACCTGACTATGATTGACAACACACAGCACATGACCAATCAGCAGAGGTGGGACCAAGTCATTGCTTTGCAAGTCACAAGTAAGTCTCAAGTCTTTGCCCTCAAGTCTCGAGTCAAGTCCTGAGTCAAGACAGGCAAGTCCCGAGTCAAGTCCAAAGTCAAGACTGGAAAGTCTCAAGTCAAGTCACAAGTCATGCATTTTGAGTTTCGAGTCCTTTCAAGTCCTTTTAACCACAGACTAATATTTTTACACAGATTGTGTATGCTTTTAAAACGCTGTATTTATTTATTAAAACAAGTGCATTTGAAATAGCAGGAAAAAAAATAGTGCTGACATTGCAATTCATAATAGCACTATTAACTAGTCATTTTAATAGTGTAAACAAATTTAAACATTTAACTCATTCCTTTACAGAATAAACACATTTGCAAAAACAAGTGCAACTGTACTTATTTGTACAAAAGTGTTAACATTGTATGTCCATGGCATATTGCATTGTAACTAGTTCCACAGCAGTTTCTATTCTGTTCTTACCTTATCTCATTGATCTCATCTCATACTGTATGTGTGTTGATGTGTGCGTACACATGAAAAACATAACAAATACATGAACATAACAATGAACAGAGTTGTACTTTTTAGATGTCAGGGCCCTATGCAATATGTACACATATTCTTAATATAGTATACATTTTAACTGACCTTTATTTGACTATGTTTGTCTTTTTGTAGGTGGCTAAAATACGCGGTGCTGCTGACCGCCGTCTAACGTTACGTTACTGTGTGTGATACATTGACTAACGTAACGTTATTTGTAGGTACCTCATGCAACCCTGCTTAAAAAAAATCACTTGACAAAAAGTATGAATAAGGTAGCGAACTGCAGTGGACGCAACAGATTGCCGTGTTTGCAATGACGTTATAACCACAGACATCTTATAAGTAGACGCAGCATTGGTTACTGTGACCCGAGCAAATTGCATCTTGAAGTGGTGATGAGGAGCCGGAGAGCAGCCTAAACTGACAGTTGACAGGTAGAAAACAAAGATGCCGGGCTGGTGTTCAGCGTTTTCCTGCTCAAATGAGCGGACTGTTGAAAATATGAATCGGGGGATTACTTTTCACAGGTAAGACTTAACATTAATGTACTATTGGTTGTATTTTATGAAAATAACATTACCACAGAGTTGAGAAGGAGCAAAGATCTTCAATAATTGTATGTGAAAATCACAAAGAAATATTTTGGGGGAGGATGACGCCCCTAAAGGGGTTTGGTTTAGAAACTTTCAGCCCCACCTAAAACAAAATTCACCAGCCGCCACTGATTATGATGCATTCTCATTTTAGGCAAAATATAAGACAATACTTTCTTAACAGTATAATTGTAACCAGGAATAAGTCTTCAAGTAACAATATTCAAATACTAACATTGTTGGGTAAAACAGCATTTGGTTTTATTCTGAATCCAGTGAAACAGATTGGTGGTTTTAGCTGATATAAAGACTTTCAGGTGTTTATATATGTTTAAGTATTTGGCAGACGCTTTTATCCAAAGCGACATACATAAAAAATACATATATAACAATCACTGTAAATATGATCATTTAAGGGAAGAATGTAATACAAAATATAAATACAAAGTGTCAAGACAGAATAAACTCTCTGCTGCTGCAGCAACAGAGATACAGTCTATAAGATATATAGATATCTAATGTATTCATACATTGTTTATGTAGGATATACGCATGTATATATAACCTAATCATATTGTTTCTTCAATTTAAAAATAGCTGTCCGTTTTTTCCCCTTTCTCTGGGATTATATTCCCAGTTTTGATCTCGGACGTCTGGTCACTTATAGCATATAAGAATATTATATTACTGTTAAGCAAACTATGAATAATAAAACACGCCAAAACATGTGTCCTTTATCATAGCTACACGTATGACAACAAAGCGCGTGAAAATCAGTGGTATTCAGTGAGGTAAGATGAATTAAATGCGATGACAGTTCATTGCTCCTGCCAAATGAATTGCACTAGTGGAGCGGATCACCACTCCAAGATGGCGGCCCCGCGTCTCGTCTGCGCCTGTAGGCAGTAGCGCTCCATGCTGCGTACCCTTACAAGATGTCTATGGTTATGACGTTAGCAGTGAGTTTACAGCCTCACTGATTTAACTACACCGCAAATAAAAGTCACGTTACTTAGCCAATAAACGTTAGCTTACATTCAAAACTTACCCTTCTTTGTGCATCTTCAAATGTCGAACGAAGTTGGAAGTTGTTACGGCTCCGTCTATAATATTCGAACTGCATGATTTGCATAGGGCTATTCGTTTTTTGTTGACCGAGTCGTAGTTTTAATACCAGAACGAAATTAACTTTGGCATAATTGTTTCTCACTGCCGCATTGTTTGACAATTCTTCTTCATTGGTTGTCCTGCAATTTGATTGGATGAGAGCTGTGTGATGAAAACAGCGTAGATCTAATTTGATTGGCTGTTGTACTGAGAGCACACCAGCTGACAGGAACAACACGCTGATAGACACAGACGAAGAAAAGGAAAAATACGGAGCGGCGCGCTCCCAAATAACTTTTTAATCTTTGGGTTTTGGGGAAAGTAGCAAGTCATGTCAAGTCAAAAGGCTCAAGTCCAAGTGAAGTCACAAGTCATTGATGTTAAAGTCTAAGTCGAGTTGCAAGTCTCTTTACAATTTGTCAAGTCGAGTCCAAAGTCATCAAATTCATGACTCGAGTCTGACTCGAGTCCAAGTCATGTGACTCGAGTCCACACCTCTGCCAATCAGCGGTTAGTTGGCCTCCACACAGCACTATGAATGACGAATGAGTAAGACAAACAACAAATCCTAACAGGAGGAGTCCAATGCTCCACTCAAAGGGAGTAAGAACACATATCTTTTGTTGCAAAGGACATGGTTCGATTCCCTGCCATGACATGAAAGCTAAACATTAGACAATGCGATCTTGAAAAAACAAAGTAAAGTTATTTATTTCATTCTGGTAATGTTATTTCGTACAAAAAACAATCCTTGACCAACCGACTCATTTAACTACAAAACATGCCTTCAAAACACGCCCCTTTCAAGCCACGCCCCCTGTACTAAGGCGGGACATCGCCACGCCTAGGCAATTAGTGTTCTAAGGGGCACCTTGCCCCACCAGCACATTAATGTCGAACACAGCATACTCCTACTAACAAGTCAATTGAAAACAGAGTGAAAATATGCTGTATAAAATGCATATAATTATAGAAGGTCTCCATAAAACGTGGAATTGCTGCACCGCAACATTAGCAGACATTATTTTTTATAGTGTGGTGTATCAAACTGATTTCGTGTTTTCACACACTTTTTCAGAAGGGTGTATAAGAATATACATTTAAAGGCTGTCTCTCAAATGTCGACTGTTATGTTGTCTAGTTAGCATTAGCGCTACATTTCGACTATTAATTTGTGTAGTTTAATTTTGTTTTTAAAATGGTAATTATTGAGATAAAAGTTGGGTCAGCAGTAGGGGTGTGGGAAAAAATTGATTCGAATTCAAATTGCCATTCTCACGTTGTACGATTCGGTATCGATTATCATTTTTCAAAAATCTATTTCTTTTAAATGTATTATTATTTTATTTGTATTTATTAATCAATCCAACAAAACTATACACAGCAATACCATAACAATGCAATCCAATTCCAAAACCAAACCCGACCCAGCAACACTCAGAACTGCAAAAAACAGAGCAATTGAGAGGAGACACAAACACGACACAGAACAATCCAAAAGTAGTGAAACAAAAATAAATACTATCAACAACAGTATCAATATTAGTTACAATTTCAACATAGCAGTGATTAAAAATCCCTCATTTACATTATCATTAGACATTTATAAAAAAATAAAAAATAAAAAATAAAAAAAAATTAACAATAGTGTCACAGTGGCTTATGCTTGCATCGCATCTCATAAGCTTGACAACACACATTGTCCAATATTTTCACAAAGATAAAATAAGTCATATTTTTGGTTCATTTAATAGTTAAAACAAATTTACATTATTGCAATCAGTTGATAAAACATTGTCCTTTACAATTATAAAAGCTTTTCACAAAAATCTACTACTCTGCTTGCATGTCAGCAGACTGGGGTAGATCCTGCTGAAATCCTATGTATTGAATGAATAGAGAATCGTTTTTGAATCGGAAAAATATCGTTTCTGAATCGAGAATCGCGTTGAATTGAAAAAATTGATTAATAATCGAATCGTGACCCCAAGAATCAATATTGAATCGAATCGTGGGACACCCAAAGATTCGCAGCCCTAGTCAGCAGTGGAGCTACGACAGTCTGGTGAGGTATAATATTGTGGTCAGGGCCACATGCTGTGTGTAGGGCCTCACGATCCGTGGGTGCCATGTTTTGTGTGAAGAAACACATGTAAAATGTAATTGAATGAATGACAAGGTGCTTCATCTGAATTTTTTACCACAAACTAATTCCGAGCTGCTTCCTGCTCTATGACTGGCGGGGACATAATGGCAAATCTTCCGCCACAAAGCAAATGTGCCTGTTTCGTCTGGCAGTTGTGCTGGCTTCATATCCTGGTTGGTGTCAATATAGAAAAGTTCATACATTTATGGTTTTATTATTACTACTATTATTATTATCCTTTGTGTCCTGGACATGACGTTGAAGTGCATCCGGCAGTGGAGGCTCCTCTATGGGGTCTTGGGGCACTAGGAGGTTAACCCCTTTACTACTGTTACCCCAGGTGGCCCTTGGCGAAGGCCTAGTACCTGACTGCCCCCTAGCCAGGGATACGGTGAAGACCTCAACGGCGGAGCAGGCGGAAGACGGTAGATTTAAGAACTACCACAACGGCTGCGATGGCGGAAGAAGGCTGCAGCAGAAAAGGGTCCCCAGTCGTCTTGGACTCCATGCCACTGGGCCATGACCCGATTCTGTCAAGGATCGTGTGGTGACTGTGTGGTGCACCAGTCTCCCCACATTAAACTAAGTCACGCACAGGCATCTTCCATAAAGGGATACACCCCTACCAGGAGGATCGTCATACTCGTTCGAGTGACCGCCGATGATGATTATTATCCTGCACTAAAAAAAAATGGAACACGTTATTTCCCATGAATTCGTTTGAGTACAAAATAGGCATCAAATTAAATTTAAGTTTGATTAAAAAAAGTGTAAAAATATTTCACATAAATAAAAAAGTGTGAACATTTTTGTAAGGGTCGGTGGGTCCAAATAAAAGTTTGCTTAGGGTCCCAATTTAGTCTGGTTATGGTATTATTATTATTATATTATTATTAGTGTGATGCTGCTTATGCTTCAACTGTCAGAAAGCAGTTTTTCTGGCTTGAACAGCAGCCCCCAAAATGCCTGCACCTTATTTGCATGTGTTAATTGAAAGAGCCCCTGTGCAAATGGTATGTTTATTCTACAGCCATGCTGCCCCCTGGTGGATGTTCCTGGCTCCTGTAGGTTAAAATCCAGTTCCAACTCTTATGATGACAGCTGTAAGTAAAAAGATGACATTTGCGAAATATTTCAAACCACCTGATGGGTTGTAAAATATGCCCCGCCTCGCTCCTGTGGGAGGTGTTGTGTTGAGTCAAGTTGTGGTATGTGTTAGTTAGTGGGTTGGAGTCAGTCGACAGCTGCCTCGGCTTCTACAACACAACTGAACGCCAAAATTACACAACTGATCACCAAAATTAGGACAACATGGACTTTTCTATCAGGGCTGCTAACGTGGAGGACTGCAAGGATGTGGCGCGGATGAACCTGGTGACGCGCACACACACCACCTGACTGCCAACAATAATCCTATTTATGCTTAATTGAATGTTTATTTTAGGATCTGGCCGCGTACGAGAATGTCCCAGAGCAGGTGACAATCACACACAAAGGTAACAAAAATATGTGTTACATTCCTAAAGGTAACAAACCTGTTTCTCAAGAGTGTGTACCACACAAATTCTGCGACTTAGATTTGGAACAAGATGGTTTCTCCAAGAACCCGTTCTTCCAGTGTCTCATCGCTGAGGTCCCTCAGCAGCACAAAAGTAAAGATGGTAAGAAGACAAATGTCATCATGAGACATCCCCTCATATCATATAGAAACTCTAACATGCCAAGCAGATGTGGCCCCCAGTGGCCCCGAGCATCTCTTAGTGTTACTTAAAAGGGGAACTGAGGTTGGAAAATGTTCAATAATGAAAACAGTGTCTTGGTGTGACCAATGTTGGAAGTAGGGTTGTACGGTATACTGGTACTAGTATAGTACCACGGTACTAATGAATCAAGAATTGTACTATACTCGGTTTGAAAAGTACCGGTTCTAGGGCATGACAACACGTTGTCACTTCGTGACATTGCTGGTTTTACGAGCAGAGGAGCATGTTCCGCAGCGCACAATCACAGAGTACTTACAAGCAGTCACGGTGTGTAGACAGAAAAGGGAGAACGGACGCATTTTGGTCTAAAAACTAAAGATAGAGGGGAAGTTATAAAACTGAAACGCCCTCAGGAATAGGTGCTTTAAGACATGGCTAGCTAGCTTTTTTGATTGATTGAAACTTTTATTAGTAGATTGCACAATACAGTACATATTCCGTACAATTGACTACTAAATGGTAACACCCAAATAAGTTTTTCAACTTGTTTAAGTCGGGGTCCACGTTAATCAATTCATGGTACAGATATATACTATTAGCATAATACAGTCATCACACAAGTTAATCATCAGAGTATATACATTGAATTATTTACATTATTTACAATCCGGGGGGTGGGATGGGGAGGGGGGTGGGGAGGGGGTGGGGGGGGTTAGGTTTAGTTGATATCAGCACTTCAGTCATCAACAATTATATCATCTGAGAAATGGGCATTGAAACAGTGTAGGTCTGACTTGGTAGGATATGTACAGCAAGCAGTGAACATAATAAGCTCAGAAAGCAAAGAACAAGTATATACATTTGATTATTTACATGTGATTACTTACAATCCGGGGAGGTGGGATGTGGTGGTTGGAGGGTGTTAGTCTAGGGTTGTAGTTGCCTGGAGGTGTTCTTTTAGTGCGGTTTTGAAGGAGGATAGAGATGCACTTTCTTTTACACCTGTTGGGAGTGCATTCCATATTGATGTGGCATAGAAGGAGAATGAGTTAAGACCTTTGTTAGATCTGAATCTGGGTTTAACGTGGTTAGTGGAGCTCCCCCTGGTGTTGTTGTTATGGCGGTCATTTACGTTAAGGAAGTAGTTTGACATGTACTTCGGTATCAGGGAGGTGTAGCGGATTTTATAGACTAGGCTCAGTGCAAGTTGTTTTACTCTGTCCTCCACCTTGAGCCAGCCCACTTTGGAGAAGTGGGTAGGAGTGAGGTGTGATCTGGGGTGGAGGTCTAGAAGTAACCTGACTAGCTTGTTCTGGGATGTTTGGAGTCTAGATTTGAGGGTTTTGGAGGTGCTAGGGTACCAGGAGGTGCATGCGTAGTCGAAAAAGGGTTGAAAGAGAGTTCCCGCTAGAATCTTCATGGTGCTTTTGTTGACCAGAGAGGAGATTCTGTAGAGAAATCTTGTTCGTTGGTTGACCTTTTTGATTACCTTGGTTGCCATTTTATCACAGGAAAGATTAGCCTCTAGAATGGAATCTAGGTAGGTGACCTCATCTTTCCTGGTGATAACAATGTCACCCACTTTAATAGTGAAGTCACTGACTTTCTTAAAGGCCTACTGAATCCGACTACTACCGACCACGCAGTCTGATAGTTTATATATCAATGATGAAATCTTAACATTGCAACACATGCCAATACGGCCGGGTTAACTTATAAAGTGCAATTTTAAATTTCCCGCTAAATTTCCGGTTGAAAATGTCTATGTATGATGACGTAAGCGCGTCCCGTCACTAGCTAAACGGAAGTATTAGTACACCATTAAATCCAATACAAAAAAGCTCTGTTTTCATCTCAAAATTCCACAGTATTCTGGACATCTGTGTTGGTGAATCTTTTGCAATTTGTTTAATGAACAATGAAGACTGCAAAGAAGAAAGTTGTAGGTGGGATCGGTGTATTAGAGGCTGGCTGTAGCAACACAACCAGGAGGACTTTGACTTGAATAGCAGACGCGCTAGCCGCCGCTAGCCGCCGACCGCACGGATGATCGGGTGAAGTCCTTCGTCCTTTCGTCGATCGCTGGAACGCAGGTGAGCACGGGTGTTGATGAGCAGATGAGGGCTGGCTGGTGTAGGTGGAGCGCTAATGTTTTTATCATAGCTCTGTGAGGTCTCGTTGCTAAGTTAGCTTCAATGGCGTCGTTAGCAATAGCATTTTTAAGCTTCGCCAAGCTGGAAAGCATTAACCGTGTACTTACATGTCCAGGGTTTAATAGTATTGTTGATTTTCTGTCTATCCTTCCAGTCAGGGGTTTATTTATTTTGTTTCTATCTGCATTTGAGCCCGATGCTATCACGTTAGCTCCGTAGCTAAAGTGTTTCGCCGATGTATTGTCGTGGAGATAAAAGTCACTGTGAATGTCCATTTCGCGTTCTCAACTCTCATTTTCAAGAGGATATAGTATCCGAGGTGGTTTAAAATACAAATCCACAATAGAAAAAGGACAAAGGGTGGAATCCAATGAGCCCTAGTACTTTAGTTACGGTCAGAGCGAAAAAAGATACGTCCTGCACTGCACTGTAGTCCTTCACTCTCACGTTCCTCATCCACAAATCTTTCATCCTCGCTCAAATTAATGGGGTAATCGTCGCTTTCTCGGTTCGAATCTCTCTCACTGCATTGTAAACAATAGGGAAATGTGAACAGCCCTCCAGCTTGTGACGTCACGCTACTTCCGGTAGGGGCAAGGCTTTTTTTTATCAGCGACCAAAAGTTGCAAACTTTATCGTCGTTGTTCTCTACTAAATCCTTTCAGCAAAAATATGGCAATATCGCGAAATGATCAAGTATGACACATAGAATGGATCTGCTATCCCCGTTTAAATAAAAAAATGTCATTTCAGTAGGCCTTTAAGGTTGATTTGGGACCCAAATAGGATGGATTCCGTTTTACGTAAGTATCAGAGCATATACATAGGTTTGGTTGATATCAGCACTTCAGTCATCAACAATTATATAATCTGAGAAATGGACATTGAAACAGTGTAGGTCTGACTTCGTAGGATATGTAGCAGCTAACATCCATCCGCAGTGTTGTAACTACCTCTCATGCTTCACTACACACCGTAGGAGGACAGAACAGCTCACCGGCGTCACCGCTAACAAAAGCTAGCGCGCCTGAATGTAAACAAATGCCATGGGTGGATCTACACCTGACATCCACTGTAATGATACCAAGTACAATAGCGTATGTAGTCGATACTACTATGATTACATCAATGTTTATCGTCACAAAATCTTTTTTCCTTTAAAAAAAATTCATATTATGTTTATAAACTCAGGAAATATGTTCCTGGACACATGAGGACTTTGAATATGACTGATGTATGATCCTGTATCTACTTGGTAATTTGTAGTATCATCCAAAACTAATGTAAAGTTTTAGATGTTAATTAGACAACTTAACAGTCAATATGTAGCACTAATGCTAACTGGACAAGATAACAGTTATTATAGCTCTAATGCTAAAAAGTGGATTAATAATTAATTTTTACAGCTTGTCCCTCATAATGTTATAAATGACACCATACGTTACTGCATATGTCAGCAGACTAATTAGGAGCCTTTGTTTGTTTACTTACTACTAAAAGACATGTTGTCTAGTATGTTCACTATTTTATTTAAGGACAAAATTGTTTTTCGATTACAATAAGAAACATATGTTTAATGTACCGTTAAAATAAAGCCAATAAATCTATTTTTTTTGTGGTCCCCTTTATTTAGAAAAGTATCGAAAAGTATCGAAATACATTTTGGTACCGGTACCAAAATATTGGTATCGGTACAACCCTTAGTTGGAAGTGATTAGGCCTGAGTAATAATGGGGTTTAGTTTTGGTGATAGAATCCTTGTAAAGTACAGCATGGGTTTTGTGCATTTCCTTGCGGATGGCGACATTCAGCTTTTCATTTTTGGAGCTCGGGGTGTGCCAGGGAGTAGTTGTGGTGAAGAAAACAGACTGGGATTTTACTGGTGAAAGTGAGTTTAGCATGCTGCTTAGTTCTTTATTATATATTATATTTGTTAAACAGTTAGCATTAGCGCTGCATGTTGTCTGTTACAGTTTATTTTGTACATTTAGCATTAGCGCTATATATTGACTTTTATAGTAGGCTGACCATACGTCTTCTTTTCCCTGGACATGTCCTCTTTTGCGGGGTTTCTTAAATGCCTCAAGTGTCAGGCATTTTGAATTAGGGTTGCATGTATTTTCAATGTACGTCCAAAGTTAAGTTAAGAAGGGGTTAAAAAAAAAAATGAAGGTGTGCGCACTAGCAACATTCGTGAGGGAGGGGCAGAGACACAGAGCGAGAGAGCTAGTGAGTGGAGAGAGAGAGACATGAGAACAAGAAGTGCCGAAACGTAAATGCAACTTCACGGATGATTTGCGAGAAAAGTATTCGTGTTTTCGTCCTGGCCGTGACACATGGGAAGCAGAATGCACTGTGTGCAAAGCAGCAACGTATATATCTTTGGCAAATAAAGGGGCCAAAGATCTACAAGCCCATATCGACACTACAAAGCACAAAACAGCTATGCAGGGCGAGAGCTCGTCTGCTATTTTTGTTTAAATTTAATTAACTTGTTTTGAGGCATTATTTATGTTTGGATTATATACAAGAGGTTATTTTGAATATTTCTACCTCTGCACTTTTTTTTCCAAAACTGTGAATGTTACAGAATATAAGTGTGACTTATTTTGTTATACTGTCAGCCAGTGTTGGCGTTAACGCACTTTTTGTGTTTTTTTTAATTTTTTTTTACCATTTGCGGACCACAGCTAATGTTTTCAAGGCCCACGGCACATTCTAAAAATACTATTAAAATAAACAAAAACATAACAAAGGTGAAATAAAAAAGCTTAAAGGTGAAATGTAATTTAGAAAAAGTTGCAACGTTGACTAATAAAACAAAGCTGTTTTTTTTCTTCTTTCAAACGGTCATTGCTCAAAACATAATATTGAATCAAAATCAATGTTATTATGAATTATTGACCTATCAAAGGTTCCGATTACTTCACATCAAATATTCCACTTTGAAAAATATTTTTGGTGGAAGATTTTGCATATTTTGTGTGTTTGCCATAAAAAAAACATAGTTTTGTTTGACAAAAAAGGGCAGAAAACAAACAAACAAAAAAAACAACATGAAAAAAACTAAAAAATTTTGAAATGAGGAATAGATCTGAAGTTGATGTAGACTCCAGAGATTTATGCGTTAAATATACAATGTATGTATGCCCTGGCACACCATTAACATCATTTCATGACCCAAGCAAAACACTTTTTACACTTTTATATTGAAATAAATACATCTACAACTTATTAAATAAAAACATAGAAAAAACTACCAGCAGCCGTAAAGTTTAGATCCATGAAGGAAAGAAGAAAGTGAATGAATGTTTATAACTGAATACATTTACATATGTATATACATTTGTTTTCTTTTGTATTATCTTTTTTAATGAATTAAGTAACGTTTATGACAACCTTTTTCCAAAACACAATATAGATTGTGAGATATAACAGGATAATGCATACATTTGTCATTTGTTTTCAAAACGCTTACAAAAAAGTGGGACCCCAAAAATTTACTGTGGGACCCCATTTTTATGACTTGATGGGGTCCCTGGGACCCCATTTTCAAAATTCCTAGCGCCAACACTGCTGTCAACCATTGGCGTTGTTAGGCCTATTTTAGGGGGGCTCAAGCCCCCCTAAAATGTTCTTAAGCCCCCCTAAATAATTTGGTGTTAAAAAAAAAAAAAAAAAGAAAGAAAACATTTTTTTTTTTTTTTTTCAAATACATGCCGACATATTCATTATAAAGTGGCCCGAATATGAGTTTAAATAAATAATCATATAACCTGTCATTATTCACTCAGTTTCCCCTCACTTCATAGTGTAAGGTAGAGAGCCCCTTTAGTGCGTCGGTATCCAATTCATTCCACTTGTTCATATAGAAAATGCCCACATCACTCAAAATCCAGTCCGCATTTTCTCTGCGACCTTGCTGGTGGTCCTGCAGGTGTACGAAGCACATTAGCACACAGCACTGCAGAACAAGAACCTTGTGTCTGCAATTGTAAATAATTTAGTTTTTAAGTTTTGTGTTTCTTGTAGAATCTATATAAAGGAATATACATTAGCCTATTGTTAAAATAATGAAGACAACATCATTAAATATATTTGTTTTATTGTATGGTTACATTAATAGCTGTTGTATTATTATAGTATGGCTTGTGAAACATTTCATAGGATTTTCAGAGGGTGGAAAAACCAAGACATTTAATATAAAATGTAAAATGAATAAATACATAAAAAGAAAAAGAAAAAAAATGGTTAAAAGCCATAGTCCCGGGGAGCATTTCATTTCGTCCCGTGCATTTTTTTTACCGTCCCCGGGACGACGGGACTACATTAATCTCAAGCCCTGGAAGTTACATTTTATTGTTTGCATTATTTGTTTCAGTATTGCACTTTGAAGATGGTCCCTCAGCTCTTTGACAGCTTTGGCTCTTTTTCAGATCAGCAGACTAAGTCTTTCTTATTTACAGTATACATAAATGTTTCTCATTTCTATTCAGACTTCCATATATATTTAATTTCCTTAACGGCTTGCCATAATATATATATATATATAAATATATAATATACTAGCCAAATGATCCCGATCCAGATATTACTTTAATTCAAGTAATTAAGTAATATTTCCAGGGCTTGAATTTACAACCATTTTAGCCACATATGTGCCCAAAATGCAATCTGTGCAACTTCAAAATATTTGGGAACAAACAATTATTGTATTGTGAGCGAAAGTGGTGGCATTAGCCTCTATGTTGTGAATGAATAACATAGAGGCTAATGCCATGACTTTCATTGTGTTTCAGTGTATCTTGAAGGATCATGCAAGTAATTGTTTCTTGTTGATGCTGTAAACAAAATGTCACTGTGCAAACCCATGTTTGTTGTTGTACTGAACACAGATTGAAAATAAACCGACTGAAATAATAATAATAACAATGAATTATTTCTAAGTCTTTGTTAGCCATTTGTGAAGTTTTGTGCTCGTGCGCTACGTTCGCTCACATCCTGTGCATCTCCTGGGGGCTAAGCCCCCCCTGTCCTTAAAAGCTAGTGACGCCCCTGGACGGGACTACATTAATCTCAAGCCCTGGAAGTTACATTTTATTGTTAGAGGGGGGGGTTACCCACATATGCGGTCCTCTCCAAGGTTTCTCATAGTCATCCACATTGACGTCCCACTGGGGTGAGTTTTCCTTGCCCGTATGTGGGCTCTGTACCGAGGATGTCGTTGTGGCTTGTACAGCCCTTTGAGACACTTGTGATTTAGGGCTATATAAATAAACATTGACTGATTGATTGATTGATTGATTGTTTGCATTATTTGTTTCAGCATTGCACTTTGAAGATGGTCCCTCAGCTCTTTGACAGCTTTGGCTCTTTTTCAGATCAGCAGACGGACTCTAAGTCTTTCTTATTTACAGTATGTCAAGACCCGACTAGGACTCTGGACACAGATGCAGGATTACTGAAAACAGTTGTTTATTCTCAGAGGGGGAGGGGTCCAAAACGGGAGAAACAAAACAGGCTATCAAAACAGATCTAACCTGACTACTAAACTAACAAAAATATTAACAACTCAAAACGCTCTGGCTATGGAGGGAAAAGGGGCTAAAGAACAAAAACTAACAAATACAACAAAAGGCGCTCCAACGGAGGCGATGCTAAGAAGCTAATCTTCCCTGACAAAAGGTTACAAACAAAGAATCTCCCGTGGATCAAAAGTACAAACAAAACGTGGCAATGGCTGAAGACAAGACTGTGGCAAGGAACGCTGGAGGTACGCACAAGACGATACGAAACACTCTGGCACAGGACAGAAGGAGGATGAGACATTTATACACATGAGGGAGGGTGACACAGGTGGGCGCAATCAGGCAATCAGGAAAGACGTCAGACCAGGGAAACAGGAGGAAGGGCAAGTGACCTGAAATGAGAGGGAGAGTCAGCATTTCAAAATAAAACAGGAAATGACAAAACATGAAACCAGACGAAACCCAGACCAGACTTCACCCAGGTGTGACACAGTATATATAAAGGTTTCTCATTTCTATTCAGACTTCCATATATATTTAATTTCCTTAACGGCTTGCCATTATATATATTAGATATAAGCCAAATTATCCTGATCCAGATATTACTTTAATTCAAGTAATTAAGTAATATTTCCAGGGCTTGAATTTACAACCATTTTAGTCACATATGTGCCCAAAATGAAATATGTGCAACTTCAAAATATTTGGGAACAAACAATTATTGTATTGTGAGCGAAAGTCGTGGCATTAGCCTCTATATTGTGAATGAATAACATAGAGGCTAATGCCATGACTTTCATTGTGTTTCAGTGTATCTTGAAGGATCATGCAAGTCATTGTTTCTTGTTGATGCTGTAAACAAAGTGTCACTGTGCAAACCCATGTTTGTTGTTGTACTGAACACAGATTGAAAATAAACCGACTGAAATAATAATAATAACAATGAATTATTTCTAAGTCTTTGTTAGCCGTTTGTGAAGTTTTGTGCTTGTGCGCTACGTTCGCTCGCATCCTGTGCATCTCCTGGGGGCTAAGCCCCCCCTGTCCTTAAAAGCTAGTGACGCCCCTGCTGTCAACAGGGGAGAAAAAATGCTTTATTTAAAAAAATATATTATTTATAAAGCAAGTTCGAGTATCATTGGCAAATTTTCACCTAGTCCCAGCCTTGGCGTGCTGCCCGCCTTGGCACGCATATATGTGTCCTCTTTTTGGGATTTCAGAATATGGTCAGCCTATTTTATAGTTTATATTATACATTTAGCATGACTGCTACATATTGACTGTTACAGTTGATATTAAACAGTTAGCATTAGCACTGCATGTTGACTGTTACAGTTTGTATTCTCTAGTTAGCATTCGCGCTTAACAGATTTTATCATTCGTAACAATGTAAAGCAGAACTATTTTGATCATACTGTAACTGTTTATCCATCCATCCATTTTATACCGCTTGTCCTTTTCGGGGTCGCGGGGGGTGCTGGAGCCTATCTCAGCTGCATTTGGGCGGAAGGCGGGGTACACCCTGGACAAGTCGCCACCTCATCACAGGGCCAACACGGATAGACTAGGCTGACCATATTCTGAAATCCCAAAAAGAGGACACATATATGCGTGCCAAGCCGGGCAGCACGCCAAGGCCGGGACTAGGTGAAAATTTGCCAATGATACTCGAACTTGCTTCATAAGTAATATATTTATTTAAATAAAGCATTTTTTCTCCTATGTTGACAGTAGCGTTGGCGCTAGGAATTTTCAAAATGGGGTCCTAGGGACCCCATCAAATCATACAAATGGGGTCCCACAGTAAATTTTTGGGGTACCACTTTTTTGTAAGCGTTTTGAAAACAAATGACAAATGTATGCATTATCCTGTTATATCTCACATTCTATGTTGTGTTTTGGAAAAAGGTTGTCATAAAGGAGCTCTCGCCCTGCACAGCTGTTTTGTGCTTTGTAGTGTCGATATGGGCTCGTAGATCTTTATTTGCCACAGATATACACGTTCCTGCTTTGCACACAGTGCATTCTGCTTCCCATGTGTCACGGCCAGGACCAAAACACAAATACTTTTCCCGCAAATCATCCGTGAAGTTGCATTTACTTTTCTTGTTTTCATGTCTGTCTCCACTCACTAGCTCTCTCGCTCTGTGTCTCTGCCCCTCCCTCACGAATGTTTCTGCGTGCGCACCTTCACAGCTTGTTTTGTTTAACCCCTTCTTAACTATGTGGGCTCTGTACCGAGGATGTCGTTGTGGCTTGTACAGCCCTTTGAGACACTTGTGATTTAGGGCTATATAAATAAACATTGATTGATTGACATTGAACTTAACCCTAGAGTCTACGGTCGGCAACCTTTATCACTCAAAGAGCCATTTTGACGAGTTTCACAAATGAAAGAAAACAATGGGAGCCTCAAAACTCTTTTGAGATTTAAAATGAAATAACACTGTATACAAAGCTTTTTATTGCTTTGTGCTATGTTTAAACCATGGGTCTAAGACACGCACCCCGGCCCGCACTTTAATATGACAGTTTAAAGTTAGTGCGGCCCGCGAGATTTTCATGAATAGCGTACAACAGCGTCATAGTGGCCAATCCTCCCACTTTCCCCGGGAGACACCCGAAATTTGGGCGTGATGGCACTGCATTTTAGCGCCCTCTACAGTCTGCTTAAACAGCTTACCTGCTCGGACACATGTTGAATGCATCTTCTGCTTGCACTCGAATATGACAGCAAAGCTTACTTGCTCAGCAGCCACACAGCTTACACTGACGGTAGCCGTAAATAACAACTTTAACACTGTTACGTTACAAATATGCGCCACACTGTGAACCCACACCAAAAAAGAATGACAAATACATTTCTGGAGAACCTCCGCACCATAACACAAACACAACACAACAAATACCCAGAATACCATGCAGCCCTAACTCTCCCAGTCTACACGCCCCGCTAGCACCAAACCCCCCCACACATCACCCCCCCTGCCCCCTCCCTCCCTCCGTGCGTCGGTTGAGGTTAGAGAGTTAGGGCTGCATGGGATTCTGGGTATTTGTTGTGTTGTGTTTATGTTGTGTTACGGTGCGGATGTTCTCCAGAAATGTGTTTGTCATTCTTTTTTGGTGTGGGTTCACAGTGTGGCGCATATTTGTAACGTAACAGTGTTAAAGTTGTTATATACGGCTACCGTCAGTGTAAGCTGTGTGGCTGTTGAACAAGTATGCCTTGCTGTCTCTAGTGATGGGATCGGCATTTCTTTTGACTGTACTAAATCACTAGAATCAGTTCCTTAAATTGATTCGTTCAAAAAATTCGTTCACCGAATCACCCCCCCCCAAAAAAAAAAATTGGGGGGGGCGTGCGTAGTACAGACAGTACAGTGCAAACATTCGCGCACTGCGTAGGGACTCGCGTTAATCTAACAACAACAACAGTTGCAGTAGAAGGGATAATAATAATAATAATAATAATAACAATAATAATAATAATATGAATCAGAATTGATCCCCAAGGAGAAATGTATTTTTGTTACAATAACTGTGTAAATAATAGCCTATGTATGTGTACATACATTAGTTATTATTTTTATTTTAAATCTTCTCAAAACAGTTTTCATGTGGCTTGTTTTCATGGGATCGGCAGTTCTTTTGACTGTACTAATCACTAGAATCAGTGACTGACAACGCCACACTGTGGCCGCAGTTCAGTACGTGAACCGAATCACTTCTGCAGCAGCAGTACAGTTTAATTGCAAATCAGCATTATTATAATGATAATGATAGCTACTAAACAACAACAACAACAGTTGCAGTAGAATGGATAATAATAATAATATGAATCAGAATTGATCCCCAAGGAGAAATTTATTTTTGTTACAATAACTGTGTAGATTATAGCCTATGTATGTGTACATACATTAGTTATTATTTTTATTTTAAATCTTCTCAAAACAGCCTGCCCTACACGTTACCCACCGCCCCTCCCCCTCGCGTCGCTGCTGCTCAGCATGCACGGATTTTCTTTAACTTTATGTGTTGAGATAATGGGGACGTGTGTTTGTTTTCATGTGGCTTGAGTCAACATTAGCCGTTAGCTTGGAGAATGAATGGAGAACGGATGCCAATGGCATGAAACATATCCCCGCGATGGGGGGAGAATCACTCGCGGCATTGGGGCAAGCAGAGCAGAGAGCGAGAGCGTTGTCGTTCACTGAGTGATTCATGTCGTTAATCCGCGGTGAACGAATCGTTCGCTCAGTCCCTCCCCCCACCCTCTCATTGGCTGCGTCGTTCGCCGACGTCGAGGGTTCAGTGAGTCACAGAATGCGCCAGTTCCACTCATACCGGCATGGTCGCGGCGGAGCTCAACTGAACTGAGAAAGGAACGAATCAGTTCATGAAGTGATTCGGTTCAGTACGTTCACTCAAAAGATTCGTTCTTTCGAACGAATCGTTCGCGAACGACACAACACTAGCTGTCTCCCACGTGTGCATGTTAAAGCTTCATACAACATGAGGCCGGGCTGGCATGCTGTTTGTGCAAGTAATAGAGGATAATATATGCAGTGCCATCACGGCACGCCCTTAATTTAGTTGTTAGGGGTTGCCGATCCCTGCCCAAGACTTACATTGAAAATACACGCAATCATAACTCAAAATGCCGGACATTTGAGGCATTTAAAAAACCCAGCCCGGACACCCCGGACACACCCGCAAAAGAGGACATGTCCGGGGAAAAGAGGACGTATGGTCAGCCAAAGATAGACAAACAACATTAAAGGCCTACTGAAATGATTTTTTAAAATTTAAACGGGGATAGCAGATCCATTCTATGTGTCATACTTGATCATTTCGCGATATTGCCATATTTTTGCTGAAAGGATTTAGTAGAGAACATCGACGATAAAGTTTTGGTCGCTGATAAAAAAAGCCTTGCCTGTACCGGAAGTAGCGTGACGTCACAGGCTGAAGGGCTCCTCACATTTCCCCATTGTTTACAATGCAGTGAGAGCGATTCGGAACGAGAAAGCGACGATTACCCCATTAATTTGAGCGAGGATGAAAGATTCGTGGATGAGGAACATGAGAGTGAAGGACTAGAGTGCAGTGCAGGACGTATCTTTTTTCGCTCTGACCGTAACTTAGGTACAAGGGTTCATTGGATTCCACACTTTCTCCTTTTTCTATTGTGGATCACGGATTTGTATTTTATATCCTCTTGAAAATGAGAGTCGAGAACGCGAAATGGACATTCACAGTGACTTTTATCTCCACGACAATACATCGGTGAAGCTCTTTAGCTACGGAGCTAACGTGATAGCATCGGGCTTAAATGCAGATAGAAACAAAATAAATAAACCCCTAACTGGAAGGATAGACAGAAAATCAACAATACTATTAAACCATGGACATGTAACTACACGGTTAATGCTTTCCAGCCAGGCGAAGCTTAACAATGCTGTTGCTAACGACGCCATTGAAGCTAACTTAGCTACGGGACCTCGACAGAGCTATGCTAAAAACATTAGCGCCCCACCTACGCCAGCCAGCCCTCATCTGCTCATCAACAGCAGTGCTCACCTGCGTTCCAGCGATCTGGAACTCGGACTTCACCCGATCATAAATGCGGTCGGCGGCCCGGAGATGGAGGAAGTCAAGGTGAGGTCGGCGGCTAGCACGTCTGCTATCCATCTCAAAGTCCTCCTGGTTGTGTTGCTGTAGTCCGCCGCTAATTCACAGATCCCACCTACAGCTTTCTTCTTTGCAGTCTTCATTGTTCATTAAACAAATTGCAAAAGATTCACCAACACAGATGTCCAGAATACTGTGGAATTTTTCGATGAAAACAGAGCTGTTTGTATTGGGACACAATGGTGTGCCAATACTTTCGTTCACTCCGTGACGTCATCATACATAGACGTTTCCAACCGGAAGTTTTGCGGGAAATTTAAAATTGCACTTTATAAGTTAACCCGGCCGTATTGGCATGTGTTGCAATGTTAAGATTTCATCATTGATATATAAACTATCAGACTGCGTGGTCGGTAGTAGTGGGTTTCAGTAGGCCTTTATATGGTAAATGGTAAATGGATTATACTTTTCTAGCGCTTTTCTACCTTTTTAAGGAACTCAAAGCGCTTTGACACTATTTCCACATTCACCCATTCACACACACACATTCACACACTAGGGACCATTAAGTGTTGATGTTCATGAAAAATATAATGTAACATCACCATTTAGTATTTTCAATGTACGCAGGAAGAAAAGACATGTATGGATATTATGTTTCATTTCAGGTTACACATCGATCGGCTTTGCACTTTACTTCTACTCGTACAGCGCATGGAAAGGGAGATCTATCTACATGGAGGACCTGTACGTCATGCCGGAATTCCGAGGTAAGCCTCATCAATGCACATAGGCCATCTTGTGTGTGTTTTTATTTATTTTTTTACATCTAAATGCATTTTTTCAGGGCAAGGTGTGGGTAAAGCGTTATTGAGCAAAGTAGCACAGGTGAGTGATATGCTACACTTAACAGTATTATGTCTGTCGGCTGTTATGTTGTCTAATTAGCATTAGCACCACATGTCAAATATTTTGTTGTCTAGTTAGCATTAGCGCTATAATGTTAACTGTTATGTTGTCTAATTAGCATTAGCACTACATGTCGACTGTTATGTTTCTAATCATAGCGCTACATGTCGACTGTTATGTTGTCTAGTTAGCATTAGCACTACATGTCGACTGTTATGTTGTCTAGTTAGCATTAGCGCTATAATGTTAACTGTTATATTGTCTAATTAGCATTAGCACTACATATCGACTGTTATGTTTCTAATCATTAGCGCTACATGTCGACTGTTATGTTGTCTAGTTAGCATTAGCACTACATGTCGACTGTTATGTTGTCTAATTAGCATTAGCACTACATGTCGACTGTTATGTTTCTAATCATTAGCACTACATGTCGACTGTTATGTTTCTAATCATAGCGCTACATGTCGACTGTTATGTTGTCTAGTTAGCATTAGCACTACATGTCGACTGTTATGTTGTCTAGTTAGCATTAGCGCAATAATGTTAACTGTTATGTTGTCTAATTAGCATTAGCACTACATGTCGACTGTTATGTTTCTAATCATTAGCGCTACATGTCGACTGTTATGTTGTCTAGTTAGCATTAGCCCTACATGTCGACTGTTATGTTGTCTAATTAGCATTAGCACTACATGTCGACTGTTATGTCGTCTAGTTAGCATTAGCACTACATGTCGACTGTTATGTTTCTAATCATTAGCGCTACATGTCGACTGTTATGTTGTCTAGTTAGCATTAGCGCTATGTTAACTGTTATGTTGTCTAATTAGCATTAGCGCTATAATGCTAACTGTTGTCTTGTCTCGTTAGCATTAGTGCAACATATCGACTGTTAAGTTCTCTAATTAGCATTAGCATTACATGTCGACTGTTATGTCGTCTAGTTATCATTAGCACTATAATGCTAACTGTTGTCTTGTCTCGTAAGCATTAGCGCGACATATCGACTGTTAAGTTGTCTAGTTAGCATTAGCACTACATGTCAACTGTTATGTTTCTAATCAGAATTAGCGCTACATGTCCACTGTTATGTTGTCTACTTAGCATTAGCGCTATAATGTTAACTGTTGTCTTGTCTCGTTAGCATTAGTGCGACATATCGACTGTTAAGTTGTCTTATTAGCATTACATGACAACTCTTGTATTATTTAGTTATTAGCACTACATGTTGACTGTTATGTGGTCTAATTAGCATTAGCGCTATTTATCGGCTGTTATGTTGTCTAGTGAGCATTAGCGGATCATGTCGACTGTTATATAGTGGAGTTAACATTAGCGCTCATGTCAACATTATGTTGTCTAATTAGCATTAGCGCTAAGCCTACATGTCAAATGTGCAAAGTGACGACTGTTATGTGGCCTAGTTAGTATTAGTGTGATGTGTTGACTGTTGCAGCGGGGTTTAGCCTCAGGCTGCAACATGCTCAACTTCACCGTGCTGCACGCCAACCAGTCGTCTGTGGACTTATACCTGCGGCGAGGCGGCTTAGACTTGACGTCTGATGTGGGCTATCACTATATGGCGTTCGAAGAGGACGCCCTGCAGCAGCTGGCACGGACCTGACACTCGATCCTTGACCTTTGCAGGTGGAGATAATCAAACTGCCGTGATGTTATTGCTCACATTAAAGTTAATCTTTATCATTTCCTTCTTTCGCTACTGTTGCACGGGGTCACTTATGCAAAGGTAGCAAATTTGATTGGCTTGCTATTTTCATGTAAACAATGATTTCTGAGGTTTCTAAGCTAATGCTGCTCGTCAAAGATGAAAGCCGTCACACTGTATGACAAGGAGTCCAAACTTTCATACTTTTTGTTCATCAAATCCTAAAAAAAAATCCAATGTTGATCAACATATGCTGAACTCTCTGAAAAATCTTAGGTTTGTGTTTTAGGTGACAAATCAGTGTAATGATATTGAGGTTTTTCCATTCCTTTTCCAATTTGTATTGTTAACATGCAAACATCACTGCTGTCCCCTTATTGTATATGAAAAATGTCTTCCAAATAATTAAATGAGTTAAATTGATTGAGTTGTGATGCTTGTTAACTGTGAAGTACACACACACACACACACACACACACACAATCATCGGCGGTCACTTGAACGAGTATGACGATCCTCCTGGTAGGGGTGTATCCCTTTGTGGAGGATGCCTGTGCGTGACTTTGTTTTACGTGAGGAAACTGGTGCACCACACAGTCACCACACGATCCTTGACAGAATCAGGTCAGGGTCCAGTGGCATGGAGTCCAAGACGACTGGGGGTGGAGAGGACCCTTCATGTCACGAATGCACCAGCCTCAACGCGCGCGATACAACCCGGAAGCAAATACCATTCAATAAAAATGTAGCAACAATTGTAATGAAGAGGATATATAATTTGCTTTACAAATTAAAAGAACAGAACATTTTGAAGTGCATTGATGGTATAAAAATAGAAACAGAGATTTATTTAAGAAGGTAGCTAAGGAAATGTAAAATGTCGACTTAATTCGGACTCCCGAACAAAATACGAATAAGATGAAACAGGTATATTAAAGGAGAATAATAAAGTTTAGACAAACCTCTTCATGCTGCATTTGTGCAAGCCAACTGATTGACTTTCCGCACAACTGGCATGATAGTCCAGAACAATAGCAACCAGGCAGTTGCACCATTGACACCCCGCTCACTAACCAGCTCAAACCGGATGACTTCCACCACCTGGGCATGTGTCCACCACTGCACTTCCTTAATCAAGGTCCCTTGATTTGATTGTGTCCCATATTTAATGTGTCCAATATCCAGTGAGGTAATGGGAGCGTTATTTGATGGCTAAATATGCCTGTGAAAATGTGCCTTTTCTCTACCATTAATTGCTAAACTAGAAAAGTACTCGGAGAGCGCAAACCTGCAACAAGGCATCCCTGATGCACAGTATATGCAATTGGCCAACAGAGGTCAGCAGAAGGCCATAGATCAGATCTGGATATGGGGCCATCTGTTTCCTCTGCTCAATGGGCATCAATCCTTCCATCCATCCATTTTCTACCGCTTGTCCCTCTCGGGAAAAACCTTGTTTATTGTGGTTATGTTTAGCATTATTTTACATTCAAGGAAACAAACCAAAACAAAAACGGTACAAACCTTGATTGACCTTGGATGCACGGATGGTTGTTTGTCTACACTGTACGGTGACATAATTGGTTCCAACAAAATGCAACGGGTCTATCAGACCCACAAACGCTGGCTGAGTAACAACAATATAAACATTGCACGGAAAATCTCTCCGCCAGTTTCTGCATCCCACAGGGATTCTTGTTTTGTGTTTCTGCACCTGCGGTTCCCACACAAGGTTGCAACATTGTTTTTCAACACTGTCTGCTCTCATTTTCTCGCACATTTGACCCTCTGATGTTCTGTGTACCTACACTCTGTCCTCCTCCTGTCTAGGCCTGCTCTCTCTCTCTCTCTGTGTGTGTGTGTGTGTGTGTGTGTGTGTGTGTGTGTGTGTGTGTGTGTGTGTGTGTGTGTGTGTGTGTGTGTGTGTGTGTGTGTGTGTGTGTGTGTGTGTGTGTGTGTGTGTGTGTGTGTGTGGTACACAGAGCATCAATTTCCACACTTCTATTAGCCCCGGGTGCGGTGGACCCGGACATCTTATATGTAATAGAAATGTGTAGGGGGGTGTATGGTGCGTGGTCATTAAATATGTATTCTGATATATGTTCTTCACAGAAAATGAGCCAAAGTCAGTGAGACTCAGTTTGAAAAATTAATTAATTGTATCATTTTTCTTTTAATAAAAAATGAAAACGGGTCCCACAGACCCGAACACTACACAAGCAGTCTACATGTCAGCTATTTTAAGGTGACAAAGCGTAGTGTAATTTTAACAGCTTTATTGGCCAAGTATGTTTAAAACACATTATTAGCACATTAGCAATTTCTCTCATCACGATTTTAGCTCGTTTTACTTTTGCTCTTGTTTTTCTTGTTTAATTGTGTCTGTAGAATTTTGAACAGCACTTGCGCGTCAATAAAAGGTCAGAGCGGTCTTACCGCTTATTCTCTTTGTCCTCAAAAAAGCCCGCCAAAAGGAAATCCACCCCCAGCAACCCTACCTGGCCTCCCCCTCTCCCCCTCTCCAACTCCGCCTCTCCCCCTCCCTCCCCCTTCACCTGGAGGAAGATGCCTCTCTCTTTCTCTCCTCTCTCTCCCTTCTCTTCTTCAACTTCAACAGCAATAACAACCAAGAACTTTTCTGGTCAGTACCACAACACAGCGGACTCTGATGCTCTTTTTGGTTTCAGTGGACTACACATCATCCACCTTAATGTGAACAGCCTCTCTGGAGCCAAACTCGACCAAATCAGAGAAATGTTCCTCAACACGAAGGTAAAAATTTTGTGTTTCTCTGAAACCAAATTTGATCAAACTATTTCTGACTCAGAGATAGAAATAGAAAACTTTTCGGTTATCAGAAAGGATAGGAATAAACACGGTGGGGGCGTTTGTATGTATATTCACCAAGATATAAAATACATAACTCGCACTGATCTTAACCACAATGACCTGGAATCTGTGTGGGCGGAAATCAAATTTAAAAACGCTAAGCCGGTACTAATAGGGACTGTTTATAGACCCCCTAATCAGAGTGATTTCTATGGGGCTTTGGAAGAATGCTTGGCAGGGACAGACAACGTGGAGAAAATTATAACTGGGGATCTGAACACAGATATTCAACGCAAAGATGCGCTTGTCTTCAGATCCTTCAGCAAGTTTTGTAATCTGCACGGTCTTTCCCAGCTAATAGCGCTACCTACAAGGGTGTGTGATTCCACCCAATCAACCATAGATCTCATTCTCACTTCAGACCGGCCTAAAATAAAAAATAGTGGGGTCATGATCTGTGGTCTTAGCGACCACTATCTAACCTTCTGCACCCGCAAAATAGCTAAACCCAAAACCAATGGCCACATAACAGCCCAATCCAGATCCCTCAAAAAATACTCCAATGACAATTTCAATTTAAAATTAGATGAGTGGGACTGGTCCCCTGTGCTCACGAGCAACCTGGTCAATGTTGCTTGGGATCGCTTCAAAACGGCGTTCCTAAAGATACTAAATAACATGGCTCCCGTGAAAACAGTCAGGATCAAAGCCCGCTCGGAACTATGGATGAATCCGGACCTATTAGCTGCCATTAAAGACAGAGACAGAAAATACTCTGAATACCAAAAATGTAAAACAGAAGTAGATAAACAACCCAATAACATCAACCTCAAAATACTCCTTTCAACTCTCAAAAAGCAATGCAATAAATTAAGAAATAAGTCAACCAACCTGACTAAATCCTTAAAAAAAAATTACATTAACGACAAAATAGAGGAAAACACAAATAAGCCACGTGAGCTCTGGAAAATTCTCAATAACCAGCTTCCTGGTTGCAGCCAGAAACTTAAAACAAGACTCACCAACATCAGCATCAAGGAGGGTGACTCCCTCATTACAGACAAAATGGAGGTAGCTAGCAGACTTAACATCGTTTTCACCAGCATAGCCGCAACTCTTGTAAACAAGCTGTCCCACCACTCTGGTCGCTTTGGTGTAGAACACATTAAAGCCTTCTACAGAAAGCTAGGAGTATCCAACGATGATTTCAAATTAGAAATGGTCACAGCTGATGAGGTGTTTAAAAAATTGAGCGCGCTCCACCCTAACAAGGCCACCGGCCTTGATAATATTCCCTCCAGATTCCTCAGGGACTCTGCCTCCATCATTGCCCCGATCATCACGCACATAATAAACCTATCAATTACACAAGGCCAAGTACCAAAAGATTTTAAGATAGCAAGAGTAACTCCCCTCTTTAAAAAAGGAAGCAAATTGGAACCTGGCAACTACCGACCTGTTTCTATTCTCAGCTCCATTTCTAAAGTAATGGAGAAAATAGTTTATGAACAGGTCGATAGTTACCTTGCCACTAATAAACTCATGTACAAATTCCAATCTGGCTTCAGAACTAACCACTCCACTGACACATGTCTTCTCTATCTGACCGACCACATCAAACATGAGGTGGACGCGGGCAAATACTGCGGCATGGTCATGCTGGACCTTCAGAAGGCCTTTGACGCCGTTAACCACGCTATACTGTTGGATAAGCTCAGAGCAATCGGATTTAACAAAACCTCATGGAGCTGGATGCAATCTTACTTGGAGGGGAGGGAGCAGGTGGTAGAGGTGAACGGCACCGTGTGTCCCCCCCCCCTCTTGGTGAGCTGTGGAGTCCCCCGAGGCAGTATATTGGGACCTTTACTGTTCCTAATATACATAAATGACATGTCATCGGCATGCGACTGGGAATTGTATTTGTTTGCGGATGACTCTGCCCTGCTGGTATCCGGCAAGGACAAGTCACAGGTGGAGAAAATCCTCAGTGCTGAGCTGTGTAGAACTTGCACCTGGCTCGCTGACAACAAGCTATCCATACACTTGGGTAAAACAGAATCCATCCTATTTGGGTCCCACATCAACCAAGTCAATGACTTCACCATAAAAGTGGGTGACATTGTTATCACCAGGAAAGATGAGGTCACCTACCTAGGTTCCATCAGCCCTTTGAGACACTTGTGATTTAGGGCTATATAAATAAACATTGATTGATTGATTGATTCTAGAGGCTAACCTTTCCTGTGATAAAATGGCAACCAAGGTCATCAGAAAGGTTAACCAACGAACGAGATTTCTCTACAGAATCTCCTCTCTGGTCAACAAAAGCACCTTGAGGATTCTGGCGGGAACTCTCGTTCAACCCTTTTTCGATTACGCATGCACCTCCTGGTACCCTAGCACCTCCAAAACCCTCAAATCTAAACTCCAAACATCTCAGAACAAGCTAGTCAGGTTACTTCTAGACCTCCACCCCAGATCCCACCTCACTCCTACCCACTTCTCTGAAGTGGGCTGGCTCAAGGTGGAGGACAGAGTTAAACAACTTGCACTGAGCCTAGTCTATAAAATCCACTACACCTCCCTGATACCGAAGTACATGTCAAACTACTTCCTTAACGTAAATGATCGCCATAACCACAACACCAGGGGGTGCTCCACTAACCACGTTAAACCCAGATTTCGAACTAACAAAGGTCTTAACTCATTCTCTTTCTATGCCACATCAATGTGGAATGCGCTCCCAACAGGTATAAAAGAAAGGGCATCTCTATCCTCCTTCAAAACCGCACTAAAAGTTCACCTCCAGGCAGCTACAACTCTAAACTAACACCCTCCCCGGATTGCTAATAATCAAATGTAAACAATCAAATGCAGATACTTTTTCTTATGCCTTCTGATCTCTCTCTCTCTCTATATATGTCCACTACTTGCTGACCATATCCTACCCCCCCCCCCCTCCACACCCCTGATTGTAAATAATGTAAATAATTCAATGTGATTATCTTGTGTGATGACTGCATTATGATGATAGTATACAGTATATGATAGTATATATCTGTATCATGAATCAATTTAAGTGGACCCCGACTTAAACAAGTTGAAAAACGTATTCGGGTGTTACCATTTAGTGGTCAATTGTACGGAATATGTACTTCACTGTGCAACCTACTAATAAAAGTCTCAATCAATCAATCAAAAAACGCTGCTGCCCTCACGTGGACACTTTAGGAACTGCAGACACAACTTTGGACGCTGCATTTTTTTTCTTCTCCCTTTTTTTTTAAGTTGATTGGGGGGAAGAAGAAGAAAGGGAAAAAAGTGCAGAGACACAAGAGGGGAGGAAAGGCTCTGAGCATCAGAGCTCAGCTGGAGCCCCCCCTGGCCCCCCTCTACGGTCGTGCAGCCCCCAGCAGGACGAGGACGGCGGCAGACTGAAGGATGCAACAGTTGCTGCAAGACATCCGCAGCATGTCCGTCCAATTAGCGAGCGCTGGTCTTCATTAACGAGCTGGAATGGATCCGAGGAGTAGCTCGGGGGTGATCGGCGCACCGTGAGCATGCATCGCGTCGTGCACAGGAGGCGCAGGCTGCGGGCTCTGTGGGCTTCTCTGGCCCTGCTGGCTCTCTCCGTGGCCGCCTGCAGCGCGCTCTTCACGGCGTGGACTTGGCGTCAGACGCGGGACCTGTCCCAGTCCTTCCACATCCTCCAGGACCGCCTGGAGCAGGTTTGGAGCAACACTTTGTTACTAAGTGTGGTTGCGAGAAATGCGTGTTTTTTGTTTTTTTTTTAATCCACATTTCACAACCTGTCAAAAAGTGTGGGCCGCCATGTCTTGTTAATCTTGTTTTTACTTTAGTTATGGTTTTTATCTTCTGTATACCGGGAAGCCCTCACTCGTGCATGTGCGGGATTTGACAGCCAGTGACGTCACAGACACCCCGTGTTGCGCAAATACATTTTTGCAAACAAATGTCTTCCAGCTTTGAAGTTCTTGGTCCAAATCACACGCTTTTTACTCTTTGAGCGCATAAAACAAAAGCATGCACACTGTGAAATATGTCAAAATATCCCAATAGTACAATGGTTTACTCAGTTGGAATTTACAATGTTGCTATTTCTGAGGGATTTTATGGCATATATGTTGGTGGCCTTAATTCCAAGGGTTTGATCAAATTCAACCCTCCAAGGCTCCAAATGTCAGTGAAAATAAACACTGATTTGAATCCTTTCGGATCACGTGGCCCCCATAGTGGTTGTGGCCCCAAAGGTTGTGGTTGTGGACCCCCTTAATTGAAATATTAAAAACCTGATCATATTTATTTATTTATCTATCTGTATTTGTCAAGCTAATTGTTAAATAGCACTTGCTCCAAATAAAGAGCTTATTTTACTTAAAGATATTATTATACTGTGTATATAACAGGTGTCAAACTCATGGCCAGGGGGCCAGATCTGGCCCGCTACGTCGTTTTATGTGGCCCGCAAAAGCCTGGAAATAATGTGCATAAATAAAGCACTTCATCTTTCTCACTACATGCATTCACTTTTTAGACAGAAAAATTACATGTACTGCATACAATTTCATGTCTTTAACATTTTAATATTATCAGATCATGCAAAAAGCATTATCTTGACTTATACTCAAAAAAATTGTTAAAATAAAATGCATATCTGCTTATGATTTCATGTGGCAGCCATTATAGCGATGTGGCCCTCAATACAGTGTTTGTCATCGTTAGCTCATGCTAAACACAAGGATTATGCATACTTTGTTATATTTCTTAACTGGAGGTTTGTCTTTCAAGCATTTATTAAGATGCTGATACTGGAAATTCTGAAATACTGTATTTACAATGCAGTTTTACCTTCGAATAAACTGACAGTACTGATGAAAAAAGAAGCCGTCACTGGCAGAACGGCGCCCCCACATGGCTGTAAAGAGGCACGTAAGATAATGCACAACATCTGGTGCCGTGCAGGCTGGACATTGTTTGTGTTTGAAAGGGTCAAATAATCTTAGTTTATGGGATTTTGGGGGTTTATTGATAGTCAAATAATCAGACGTCTGGCAACGCTGATGGACACTTACACCTTCACTCATTGCTATGACGTGGAAGGGGAGGGGCTAATTCAAGTGGTTCAAAATCACAATTGAAAAAGTAGAAAAGACGCCAATAACTACTACCGTATTTTTCGGACTATAAATTGCAGTTTTTTCATAGTTTGGCCGGGGGTGCGACTTATACTCAGGAGTGACTTATGTGTGAAATTATTAACACATTACCGTAAAATATCAAGTAATATTTAGCTCATTCACGTAAGAGACTAGACGTATAAGATTTAATCGGATTTAGCGATTAGGAGTGACAGATTGTTTGGTAAACGTATAGCATGTTCTATATGTTATAGTTATTTTAATGACTCTTACCATAATATGTTACGTTAACATACCAGGCACGTTCTCAGTTGGTTATTTGTGCGTCATATAACGTACACTTATTCGGCCTGTTGTTCACTATTCTTTATTTATTTTAAATTGCCTTTCAAATGTCTATTTTTGGTTTTGGGTTTTATCAAATAAATTTCCCCAAAAATTGCGACTTATACTCCAGTGCGACTTATATATGTTTTTTTCCTTCTTTATTATGCATTTTCGGCCGGTGCGATTTATACTCCGGAGCGACTTATAGTCCGAAAAATACGGTACGTAATTTCCGGAAAGTAATGTATCTCAAATAAAATCACGCCCTCGGTAGCTAAGTAGACATTTGCTATGTTTCCATGCACTAAATTAGTCTGATTTCTCAAATAGTTGTTCTTTTTGTATTTTCACACCTTCGTGTGAAGTCTGGGGGGCGCTTATTTCCTTTTAGCACAGATAATCATATTGCTTTTCCGGTTGACCTATGACGTCACACTGGGCGTATGTGGCTCTTAACAAGTTAACAGCCTAGCTTTGTTGTGATGTCCGCTGTAATATTGGCACATATTACAAATATTACTTCTCTAATGGCTATTCTGATGTTAAATAGCAAACAGCATCAAGAAATGTTCTTGGATTGCGCTACAAACATGATGCTACTACCAAGTATTGGGGCGGATGCAGGTCCGAAACAAAGACAGACTGGCGAAATAGTTCTTTCAAAATAATTTTTGGACCGAGAATCAATAAAACAAAACTTTCGAACGTCTCGGTGCTCATTCAAAGGCTGTGTGGATTGATGGAAGGAGTTTTAAATCCAAAGGAAAAGACAGTTTGTGCCCTGAGTTGATACTGTTCAGATGAAGCTTACTATTGTTCTAGACTATCTTGCCAGTTGTGAGAAATACAGACTTATTGTTCAGTAGAGTTTAACATAACATTAACTAAATCAGTTTGGAGTGCACAAAAGCAGCGTTAAGAGGTTTGAGGTTGGTTTATTATTGGCCTATAATGTACCCGTTTCATTATCTTTTATCTAATTCGTATTTTGTTCGGGAGTCCGAATGAAGCCGGCATTCTATATTTCATTAGCTACCTTCTTAGATAAATCAAGTCTATTTCCTTCTACCATTTATGCTCTTCAAAATGTTTTGTTCTTTTAATTTGTGAAGCAAATAAACAAACAGTCTCCTCTTCATTACAATTGTTGCTACGTTTTTATTGAATGGTATCTGCTTCCGGGTTGTATCCTGCGCGTTGTGACTGGCCAATGCACGATATGAAGAGTCCTCTACGGACCCACACACCCCCACTAGAGATCTGGGGCCGTACTTATCAAGCTTCTTAGAATTACTCCTAAGAAGTCTGCTAAGAGTTGACTTAAGAGTAAATAAATTCTTCGCTGAAAGCTGCACTTAAGTTAGTTATCAAGCGTCTTACTCACACTTTCAGCGAAGTGTAGGACTGAATCTTAAGTGTAACACTCAGAGCTGAATTACGACATTACTATGTGCCGTAAACGGAATTTTAGGTGACGTCATTTCTGTGTCCATAGAAATGACCAATCACGGAAGGGAATCCGTTGTCTAAGAATAAAGAAATATCTTGGAAATATTTAAGTGGACAATGGGAGTGTATATTTTGACAATAAACTACAAAATAATACAAAACAAACTAGTCCCCGCCGGCACTCACGCTACCGCTCCCTCTCTTCTATCGCCCACACACTCACTGACGTCACTCACCTCACGGCCACACACATACGCTACTGTCATAACATTTTCTTTCCAATTCATTAATCAGGCAACTAATTTGAAACTGGTGTGGGTGGCTCTATATATACTAGCCCACTGCAGACACATGCAGAAATCAACAAGGAATCGAAAAGTATTAAATCTGTGACAAAAATAATATCCGCTCTGTCTAAACGATACCGTTTGATCAGCTGCTCGTCATCAAAAAAAAACAAACATTGTTCCGTTCCCTGAACGTTCGCGCACGTCTCTCTCGCCTCAGTGCCATCCCCTGCTGGCAACTCCTAACCACTTAAGACACCTCTGAAGGTCTCTTAAATATTGTGGAGAGTAGGAGTGATTCTTAGACTTAAGAACGTTGATAAAAAGCTTTTATTCTTAAGTTTGAGAGTAGGACTAAATTTCGCAAATTCTCAGGACCAATTCTCAGGCTTATTTAGAGCCGAACTATTTGAAGAATCGGACTAATTTAGTGCATGGAAACGTACGCAGTGTAAATAGTATACTGTACATATGGAAGTGTACTGAAGGAAGTATTTTAACTGAGAAACAGGCTTACTTAGCATTTTGAGCAAATAAGTGTGTTCGGCAAAAGTACGCATTCAAAACAATGAGTGCACAAACACGGTCACGGATTTGTGACAGTGCTTAAAACTGAAGGAACTAAGCATACAGTGTACACAGTATACTTCTTGAAGTGTGTAAGTGTGTAAGTGTGTGGTTTGTACCACAGCCGAGTGCTTGCATGCACATCTTCAAGTGGCGCGTGAAAGAAGTCAGAATGGCCTGTGTGTTATTTTCAATGCTTCTGCAGCTGATGGCTGAAAAAGAAGAGCACTTCAGTCACATACAAATGTTTAGTGAGTGTTATTAAGATATTTAATTACACAATGTTAGCGGTTTGTTGTAGTCTGTCAACAAAACAGTAATATGTCAAGCTAAAGTGGGAAATAGTTGAGTTATTACACCCCAAAAAGGGTCCAATTATTTAGGGAAGTGTTTCCTAAACTATTGGGCTCCATCTAGTGGTACGTCAAATAATTATTTAAATATTCAAACACAGTGTTACTGTTCAAACTGTTTGTAATGTTACAGTGGGCAAAACTATTAAATATTCTTGTTAAATAAAACCTTTGCCTTGTTTTTAACGAATACTTAGGCCTACTGCGCTTCTGTATTTTAATGTTGGTCATTATGGTGGCACTTAGAGAGCCAAATGTTTTCTGAGGTGGTACTTTTGTTTCAGAACTACTGATTTAAGGGGTTGGAAGTTAGATTTGCATAGTATCTGGTGTTTGTTATGATATGCTGTGATGCAGGAACACTTCTTTCTTTGGCACTTCCTCATTCTTGTGGATTCCACTTGCAATTAGAGTAAAAGTGGAGGTAAAGACTGCATCATGTTGTAGCCTACACACACACACACACACACACACACACACACACACACACACACACACACACACACACACACACACACACACACACACACACACACACACTTGGACAAGTAGAGTGTTGCCGCTGGAACATTTCCCGTAGTGTCCACCGTAGCGCCAACTCCTGATGAGAGGCAGCCAGTGAGCGTCTGGAGAGCCAAGAGCCCTTCTCTTTCTCCACAGTAGCGCCCCGTTTAAACACGCACGCACACACACAGTTCCCCCCCCATCAAGCATGTAAAACTTTGCTTTGTTGGCCTGCAAGAAGAAGCATTAAACAACCATGAGGACGACCTTCTTGTGTGTCTGTACAGGTCAACAGGCAGAGGAAGGCCATCGTGCAGCTCATTCTGGAGAAGAGAGAGCTGCTGGTTGGACAGAGAGTCAAGAGAGATGGTAACACACACACATACACACACACACATACGCACACACGCACACAGCCGCAGCTAAAAGTTGCCACAGGAAGAAGTAGGCAGCTGCATGGCTGTGGTAGAAATTACACGTCTGACCAGAGCTCAGAAAGCCATCTGGCCCAGAACGGCGTTCTTGTTGCACGCTTTGGGGCCATCATGCTGACTTTTTTTTGTTGCAGCCATGATTTGTTGTGAAAAGCAGACATTTTTGATGACCTATCATTGCTGTATTTATAGATTATTGCACTTCTGTCCGAGAGTAAGCCTTCATTTACTTAAATGACTTAGCCGTCTCTGCTGGAACACAGTAAATTACCGGCATCTGCGAGGGTTACGTTGGCCCAAAAATTTTAAATAATGGACGTATACATGAAAAGTTCTAAAAATTTATATATAAAGCATGCCTATCAGAGTTAACACATTTTAAATGCAGTTTTACACATGAATAAAGAAGTACAGCCATGCAGTATACAGTATAAACTTAGAAAACTTGAAGTTAAACAACATCAAGCTCGTCAAAGCATCTTCCTGCTGGAAAATGTTGAGTGAATTGAATTGTGATGCAGCGCCTTTTGATGAATTCACAGCTACAGCACGCTTTTAACCACTCTAATATTTAGGTTTACTATAAAAAAATATATATTTTAAATTTTGCACGGATTTAAAAAAAAAAAAAAAAAAGAGTATGCAAATATCTACGTTAATAGCTAATAATTTCAAGGAATCAAACTTTTTTCATCTCGTTGACTCTAAATTCACAGTTTGTGACTAAAAGCAGCAGTCAGAATTAACTGACTTGAAGCCAATGTGGCAAATACAAACAAGCTATGTTGATGCTACATGCTAACGTGCAATTTTTTGCATGTAGACTTTAAGGCCACTTGAACAGATTTTTTCACAGATCTGTCCCTGAGTACTATAATATACACATAATATATGTGATACAAAAAAGTGTTTATTAATTGATAATCAAGAAACATTAATAATATAAATGCAGATATTTTGAAATTCATGTAATTAAAAAAAAGGTTAATTTCTATATTGTAGTGCTACCTCAACGTACACTTATACACACTATACAAAAAGATACATTTCATTAATAATATATTTAAACAATACTTGTGAGTCATTTAAAACATTTAAATATTAAAAATAACATAAATGCCAATACATTACAATTAATCAATTTTTTTTTAAAAATTGAGAACATTTTTATTCACATACTGTACAGTGGTACCTCAACTTACGAGCTCAATTCGCGCCACGACTGAGCTCGTCACTCAAAACACTCGTATCTCAAATCAGCCGCACCCAATGAAAATAAATACAAACCCCGTTTCCATATGAGTTCGGAAATTGTGTTAGATGTAAATATAAACGGAATACAATGATTTGCAAATCAATTTCAACCCATATTCAGTTGAATATGTTACAAAGACAACATATTTGATGTTCAAACTGATAAACTTTTTTTTTTTTTGCAAATAATCATTAACTTTAGAATTTGATGCCAGCAAAACGTGACAAAAAAGTTGGGAAAGGTGGCAATAAATACTGATAAAGTTGAGGAATGCTCATCAAACACTTATTTGGAACATCCCACAGGTGAACAGGCAAATTGGGAACAGGTGGGTGCCATGATTGGGTATAAAAGTAGATTCCATGAAATGCTCAGTCATTCACAAACAAGGATGGGGCGAGGGTCACCACTTTGTCAACAAATGCGTGAGCAAATTGTTGAACAGTTTAAGAAAAACCTTTCTCAACCAGCTATTGCAAGGAATTTAGGGATTTCACCACCTACGGTCCGTAATATCATCAAAGGGTTCAGACAATCTGGAGAAATCACTGCACGTAAGCAGCTAAGCCCGTGACCTTCGATCCCTTAGGCTGTACTGCATCAACAAGCGACATCAGTGTGTAAAGGATATCACCACATGGGCTCAGGAACACTTCAGAAACCCACTGTCAGTAACTACAGTTGGTCGCTACATCTGTAAGTGCAAGTTAAAACTCTCCTATGCAAGGCGAAAACCGTTTATCAACAACACCCAGAAACGCCGTCGGCTTTGCTGGGCCTGAGCTCATCTAAGATGGACTGATACAAAGTGGAAAAGTGTTCTGTGGTCTGACGAGTCAACATTTCAAATTGTTTTTGGAAACTGTGGACGTCGTGTCCTCCGGACCAAAGAGGAAAAGAACCATCCGGATTGTTATAGGCGCAAAGTTGAAAAGTCAGCATCTGTGATGTTATGGGGGTGTAGTGTGTCCAAGACATGGGTAACTTACACATCTGTGAAGGCGCCATTAATGCTGAAAGGTACATACAGGTTTTGGAGCAACATATGTTGCCATCCAAGCAACGTTACCATGGACGCCCCTGCTTATTTCAGCAAGACAATGCCAAGCCACGTGTTACATCAACGTGGCTTCATAGTAAAAGAGTGCGGGTACTAGACTGGCCTGCCTGTAGTCCAGACCTGTCTCCCATTGAAAATGTGTGGCACATTATGAAGCCTAAAATACCACAACGGAGACCCCCGGACTGTTGAACAACTTCAGCTGTACATCAAGCAAGAATGGAAAAGAATTTCACCTGAGAAGCTTAAAAAATGTGTCTCCTCAGTTCCCAAACGTTTACTGAGTGTTGTTGAAAGGAAAGGCCATGTAACACAGTGGTGAACATGCCCTTTCCCAACTACTTTGGCACGTGTTGCAGCCATGAAATTCTAAGTTAATTATTATTTGCAAAAAAAAAATAAAGTTTATGAGTTTGAACATCAAATATCTTGTCTTTGTAGTGCATTCAATTGAATATGGGTTGAAAAGGATTTGCAAATCATTGTATTCCGTTTATATTTACATCTAACACAATTTCCCAACTCATATGGAAACGGTGTTTGTACATTAATTTAGTTTAATTGGCCCTCACAAAACACCACAATTTTAACATGCAGCATGCCTTTCAAAAGGAAAAACAAACGTTTATATAAATCAATACAGTGTACTACAAACAACTACAGTAGTTTTATGAAATAATGTAAAAATAATGTACAGCAAGAGCTGAATTTTGTAGGTTTCTTTTACAGGCTGCATCTCCATTGTGTAACAAATAGGAACTGTTATTGTTGGTTGTGTTGCACATGGATACTTTTGATGAGTGGCGGACCGGACGGGAGCTGTGTTTGTGTACCAAAAGTAACGCTTGATAGATCCCATTTTGTTGAGTCACTTATAGACAGAACAAACCGAATCACATCAAACACAGCATTGGCAGCTTCTCCATATTTTCATGGATAAATGTCCGTAGTTTGTGGCTGCACGCTGCGGACGCTGGCTGCAGCGCCTTGTGATGCGTACTGACGGTGCTGCGGTCGTGCTGACTCACCCGGTCGGCTAACCGACATATTTTTAATGGTTTGTTTCTCTAATTTGGTCGTCCGCTTCTTCTCCTTCCCACTAACTTTCTCAGTGCCGGTGGTTGGAGGGCAGGATTGTGTCAATCTCTGGCTCTGGGCTGTGTGCAAATACAACTGCAACAGGCGGCGGGACGCCCGTTACTCAAATTATGCTTGAAACTTAAAGCATAACAAAAAGCCAAGAGACAGCTTGCATATTTAAATACAATACTCATAAGTTGAGGTGCCACTGTATATTTAATTTTTTTTAAATTAATTAAAAAACTGACTTTAGTGAGACCTATTAGTGATTTTTTTAATGCAATGTATACTTTAAAATCAGCGCATTTTTTTGTTTTTACTAGTCATATTATAAGCCAAAAGATTTATGACTCAGTGTTGGTAAATAAGGTTTGAATGCACAAGGTAATGACATATATATTTCTAATAACATGAGCCAAAAAGCTCAGTTTTACTGCCTCTTTACAAACACTGATGATCAGTTTTTCTGAAAATATGCCTGTTTCCAAATATCCACGTTCGTGTGGACATGGCTGTACATTACACATGCTAAAGTTAATGTTTCGTCTACAGTTGCAACAATCAAATATCTTTAATTAAATATTGACGGTTTATTGATCGAAGAAACAGAGTATTGATGCCCTGGCTTTGCATTGAAATTGATGTGTTAATCATTTTGGTACAGTGAAACCTATGTGTGTCGACACCCCTCGGACTGGCTGAGTCACGTCTGCATAAGCGGTTGTCGATATAAGAGGTTTTTGACATACACTGCATTAAGGCTGCAACGATAAGTCAAAATTTGAAACACTCGTGACGTCATCACTCGTAAAAAATCGCCAGTGTTAACAAGCAAAGTGTGAGGATATTTCCTCCTATTCTTGTTAAAAACAATACCCTGCTCATTTTGCAAAGCGGACCTTGTTTTTAAGGCAATACATCAGACGAGACGAGGTTGTGTGAAAAATAACTTTTAACTATCATTTTAGCCAAAGTCAGCCAGCTAAACTTTGTCAACTTCAATTCAAGTACTTCAAAGCAGTGTCAATTTGCAATGCCATAAAAATAAGTCACAATAACAAATGCAAACCACACACACACGCACACACACACGCACACACACACACACACACACACACACACACACACACACACACACACACACACACACAGAGGTAACATAAGATTAAAGATACAATCTACTAAATAGCCAACATTTTAATAATGAATCCATCCATCCATCCATCCATTTTCTACCACTTATTCCCTTCGGGGTCGCGGGGGGCGCTGGAGCCTATCTCAGCTACAATCGGGCGGAAGGCGGGGTACACCCTGGACAAGTCGCCACCTCATCGCAGGGCCAACACAGATAGACAGACAACATTCACACACTAGTGCCAATTTAGTGTTACCAATCAACCTATCCCCAGGTGCATGTCTTTGGAGGTGGGAGGAAGCCGGAGTACCCGGAGGGAACCCACGCAAACTCCACACAGAAAGATTCCGAGGCCGGGATTGAACTCACGACTACTCAGGACCTTCGTATTGTGAGGCAGACGCACTAACCCCTCTACCACCGTGCTGCCCTAATAATGAATCAAAGATAAAATTATACACATTGAGTCTTCTGGAGTGCTAAAACTTCCAATAGTTAATCAATAGTCAATATACCGGTACACAATTTTAAACATCACAAAATATTTTTTCTTTTTGAGGAAGTTAGACTTTGTGTTTTGTTTTCATTGCTGCTATATTTCAAAAGTTTTTTTAAAAAATACATAAACAAGGTTAATAGTTTTTTAGCGCTTTGCCTTTTCTTTTTTTTTAATGGACAACATTTTATTAGTCATTTTTACTCTCGGGGGGGAGCTCAAAGTAAAGCTGCTGCTCCTCCACATCGAGAGGAGCCAGATGAGGTGGTTCGGGCATCTGGTCAGGATGCCACCCGAACGCCTCCCTAGGGAGGTGTTTAGGGCACGTCCGACCGGTAGGAGGCCACGGGGAAGACCCAGGACACGTTGGGAAGACTATGTCTCCCGGCTGGCCTGGGAACGCCTCGGGATCCCCTGGGAAGAGCTGGACGAAGTGGCTGGGGAGAGGGAAGTCTGGGCTTCCCTGCTTAGGCTGCTGCCCCCGCGAACCGACCTCGGATAAGCGGAAGAAGATGGATGGATGGATGGATTTTAATTGTTGTAACAGCTGACTGAGCAGCATAGTTACACTATAAATACATATTTATGAAGGAAATAGGCATATTTGTTGTTAGTAAGCACATGCCTAAAATAACTTAAGCGGCATTTAGAAGTTGAAAAATTAGAGCCATTGAATAGGTGTACGCTTATCGTTAAGATAGTCGATGACTAATCACCTATCAAAATAAATGTTAGTTGCAGCCCTACAGGGCATCCGGAAAGTATTCACAGCACTTCACTTTTTCCACATTTTGTTATGTTACAACCTTATTCCAAAATGGAAAAAATCCATTTCTGTCCTTAGAATTGTACACACATTACTCTTCTTTGCAGCACCTCTCAAGCTCCATCGGGTTGGATGGGAAGTGTTGGTTTTCATCCAGGATGTCTCTGTACATTGCTACATTCATCTTAGTCTAGTCAGGAAGGTGACCAAGAACCCGATGGTCACTCTGTCAGAGCTACAGCATTCCTCTGTGGAGAGAGGAGAACCTTCCAGAAGGACAACTATCTCTACAGCAATCCACCAATCAGTTCTGTATGGTACAGTGGCCCGACAAACAACATTTCTTAGTAAAAAGTTTGCCAAAATGCACCTGAAAGACTCTCAGACCGTGAGAAACAAAAATCTCTGGTCTGATGAGACAAAGATTTAATTATTTGGCGTGAGTGGCAGTCATGTTTGGAGGAAACCAGGCACCGCTCATCACCGGGCCAATACCATCCCTACAGTGAAGCATGGTGGTGGCAGCATCATGCTGTGGGGATGGTTTTCAGCGGCAGGAACTGGGGGACTAGTCTGGATAGAGGGAATTATGAATGCAGTAATGTACAGAGACATCCTGCATGAAAACCAACACTTCCCATTCAAACTGATGAAGCTTGAGAGGTGCTGAAAATAGTAATGGGCAAAACTGCCCAAAGATAGGTGTGCCAAACTTGTGGCATCATATTAAAAAGACTTGAGGCTGTAATTGCTGCCAAAGGTGCATCGAAAAATGTATTGAGCAAAGGATGTGAATACTTTGGTGTGCATGTATTTTATTTGTATTTTTTTCATAAATTTGCAAATTAAAAAAATATATGTTTTCACATTGTCATAATGGGGTTTTGTGTGTAGAATTTGTAGGACAAAAACACATTTAATCCATTTTGGAATAATGCTGTAACATAGCAAAATGTGGAAAAAGTGAAGTGCTGTGAATACTTTCCAAATACATTGTAACCAAAACTAGTTCATTTAAACGAGGGACATTGGCCATAGACGTAAAGAGAAGGTTTTCCACCATTTGTTCATAATTTATCAAACATAATGACGGCCGCTACAGTAATTTTGTGGTCTTAATTAAAATAACAATGCAGCTTTCCTTCATGCTCTAATCTTTCTTCTGGTGGCTAACAATCTAGAAAAAAATATTTGGTGATTTTTTTTTAGACGTGCCAGTAAAATCCAAGTTAATATTGTCATGCTTTTAATTTTTTAACTTTCTTTGCACTTAACAGGAAATCCCAGTGTGGACGTTTTGTCTACAACTAGACAGCAATTACATAGAAACGATCGACAAAAGCGGTCAATAATGTGTGTCGACTCAAGCGGCCACTTGATGAGATGGTCGACCTAAGCGGGTTGTCGACGTGAGCGGGTCCCACATAAACGGTTTCCACTGGGTCCTTCAGCCTCAGCCCTGTTGCCTTAAGTCAGCGACATCCTAATTTTTACATCTTGGACTCATTAGAGAGCTGCTGTCTGCCACCTCATCTCTCTTCTTTAGCCTTCAGTTTACATTAGATGCTTTTGTCTGCTTCACTCCATCTTTTGGAATGGCGAGCAGCTGGCACTAAGATTAACACACACACACACACACACACACACACACACACACACACACACACACACACACACACACACACACACACACACACACACACACACACACACACAGGCACGTGAAAGGAAGTCTGCTGCGTATGTTAAGGCAGCAAATGAGTGCAGTGTTATTAGACAGATACAGATGTGGACCACAGGCGTGTTTTCTTTCTTTCTCAAACTTCTGTCTCGCTGCCTTGCCTGCCTGAAGGGGGGACGCTGCGCGGGAAGAATGGAAACGGGAAGAAAGCGGCGTCTCATTTCGAGAGTAAGTGTCCTGGCAGATGTGTCACGTTAGCGTCTGCAGAAAAGCTCTTTCAACTGACTTCTCCTTTGCTCCCTGACAGTCACCAAAGTGTCCTCTCAGCAAGGTAAGATGTCGCACTTTTAGAGTCTCGAGACGCGTGCTGCCGCCTCTGTGTCACCTTTGTGGTCTCTGTGGCGTCAGTGGGCGAAGGAGGCGTGATTAAAGGCTGGGAGGAGCGAGTGCTGAATATGAGCAAAGCAGTGAGGTACAACAAGGAGGAGGGCACCTTTATTGTGGAGAAAGCAGGCGTCTACTTCCTCTTCTGTCAGGTATGCCCAACACACACACACTTTTTTTCCTTTATAGCATCATTGCTTTTTTTTCATGAGATTCCAATCAGTCCCTGTAAGTCAACATTTCTTCATTGCCAAATCCGGATCAAAATCTGTTATCTTGAAGCTCTGCCCCCCCACAGAGATCAGTCGAAAGGACCTCAGATGTTTTTGCGAAATCCTGCCGACAAACAGACTAGCAAACAAACAAATGGCCATCAAAATGACACATTAAAACTCTTTCTTCGTGCTTGGCAGAGGTAATAATGCCGCTTGAGTCATACTGAGAGCTCGCTATTGTCGATGGGAATATTAGAAACAGCTCTCAGTGGGATGCAGTTTAAAACCTTTGTTGGGCAGAGGTCTGTGATGGGCAAAAGGGTGAGGGGCCTAAGTATACAGGTGGTGACCTTGTGTTCCGGTGTGTTCAGGTTCTCTTCAACGAACAGGAGTCTCAGTACGTCAAGCTGGACGTGGTGACCAGCGGCGGGAGGCCTCAGAAGCTGCAGTGCATGGAAGGCTACGGGACCACCCCCTCGGCCGGGCCGCACCCCTCCCACTTCCTGAAGCCGTGCCAGGTGTCGGGCCTGCTGCGTCTGGACAAGGGCACGGAGCTGCACGCCATGACGGGCCCGTCGTTTCGCCTGCACACGGTGGGCAACCCCTCGGCCTCGCCTCACGTCTTCAGCATCTTCAAAGTCAACTGAGACGAGACGGACGCTAGCGCGCGGGGACGATCGTTTGTTCCCCCCCCAACCCCCAGAGGAAAAACTCCCGGTGCCACGGCGGTTGCGGCGTGACATTCTCCCGCCACCTCTTCCCGAAGACGCTCATTTGAAAGACAAACCTGACATTTGTGGAAGTTGTTGTGGACTCTGGAAAAAGCGCTGGTGTTTTGGAAAGGCCGTGCACAGACGCTGGACTGGAAGCGAGCGCTCCGGCCGAGGGACACAGACCGGATGGAAGCTATATCTTCCTGGGATTTCTATCTTCGCCGTATCCTGTCGTAAATTCTTCTTCATGCAGCCAACAGACGAGCTGTGCTTGCACCTTCAAACATGACAAGAACATGTCTTTTGTATTTGCTACTTTTTGTCGTATTTAACCAATCCCAGCATGAGTGTGAGGACCCGCAGAAAAAAGCAACAAGAACTATCGACCAATACCACTTTTAGCCTTATGAAGCCTAATCAATATATTTAGCATGATTTAGCCACACTGAGGATGTGTATGCACTATCCTTGGCCGGAATAATACGAACAAAATCAATCAAAATAATGAATTTAGGAATGTCAAAGTGCAATCTGCTTGTCAGTGCTTGTAGAAATGACCAAAAAAGGCAAGCATTCCAGTGCCTTCTGCGTTGTGGGCTTGCCAGCATTAGCATGTAGCGACACAGCAGGCTTGTATCCTCTCGATGCTAACAACGAGTCAACATTCTGCACTTTCAAACGTCAAAATGTGCCAGCACGTAAAAAGCAGCATGGCATTTACAACGCAAACATCTAATGAAGTGGCATGTCTTGTGTAATATTGTGTCTTCTTTCTTGCACAAAACAAACGTTATTTCGAGCTGTGGTTTTGTGTACTCCCACTCTTGTTTATAAGTAGTTTTGTGGTTTGTGGCGCTCAGCACTTTACTGCAGCAGACCGAGTGCTCTGAAGAACCAGCGTCCAATGGAACACGGCACACTTTGATTGCCTCATCAGACGTTCTGCATCTCACACACACACAAACACACACGCACTCACACAATGCATATTTCCCCATCAGCACTGATTGGACTGCGCACACACACACACACACACGCACACACACACTAGCAGTATTTTCGATTACTCAAGCTAAGCACACAGCACAAAAAACATTGACACATACACACTTTCTGGCTCTAATTCCTATTTTTATAACGGCCAAAGTTTATACAACACACTTTCTTAAAAAAAACAACTTGTGAAGATGTTTGTCTTTGGTGTCATATAAAGAGTTCTGTTTTGAAAAACTGTTTGATCAGCACATTTGAGCACTTCAACTATTTATTTGCAGTTAATTGAAGCATGATGGGGGTGCTTTGATACGCTTTGTGCAAGATGCTTAAACCTTAATGTAGTCAGTACATGCTGAGCTAACTAAACAAATCAACATATTTGCAAATGATTGTCATATCTAAAAAGACTGCACAAAAGTATCAATGTTATTCTTACAAAATGGCAAGAGCAAAAAAAAAACAACAAGCTGGGTGCCAAAAATTAAACACTCTTGTCCAAAAGCGTGACGAAAGCTTTTCAAAACAAAATACTGAAGAATGTGAATTTGGAGGTTCGGGGGAGCAAAAAAAAAAAAGCATAAGAAAAAAAAAAAGTTTTTCTAATTTATTCCTCTCGTCCTTTTAAAGGCCAGACAAGCGCTCTTGCTTCTTTTCCACAACCTTGCTTTTATTGCCCCTGGAAAACATCAAATCAAATGATCGCGAGCGCTTTGGTGAACTTTCTACAACTTCATCTTTGAGGCATAAAAACGACAGCGACGGGCCATTAATGTCTACAGTCTATAGTTTATTCTATGTCGAGTCGAGCTTTAGGAGCCTAATGTCTACTCCAGAAAGTTCCACCAAGAACCCTGAAGACAGACTTTTATGTAACTTTACCACTGAGGATCATGTTCCTGGTTAATTAGCTTGAATGTGAACAACTTTATTATCCATTTTCTTTTGCTTATCCGGGTTCAGGTTGCAGGGACGACAGACTTCCTGGTCTCCAGCCACCTTCTTTAGTTCCATCAGGAAGAGGACATCTACGAGACTTAATCCCTCCAGTGTGTCCTAGGTCTATTTCTCCTATTTGAGGTTTTCCTAGTGTAATCATTTAAAAACACGCTCTTACCTTAGCTAAAACTAATTACTCTAATCTCATTCGCCTCAATAAAAACAATGCTAAACATTGATCCAACACAGTAGCATCACTAACCCAGCAAGGGACTCCTCGCATTAGCTCCACCCACTCTGCTGATGACTTTATGAAATTCTTTACTAAGAAAATTGAGCTAATTTCAAAGGAGATTAAAGATAACACGGCCCAGTTCCAACTGGGTTCAATAAACAGAATAAACGCTCTCCAAAATAATCTCTTTCACAATGAAGAAATAACATTAGATTAGAGGAACTCTTGTGACTTGTAAATGGGACAAAACAAAATTGACCCACTTCCTGTGTACCTTATCAAGGAGCTGTTTGTAATATTAAGACCATCAGTGCTAAATATTATTAACGTATCACTTTCCTCTGGTACTGTTCTCCTAGCATTCAAAAAAGCAGTTATTCATCCTCTGCTCAAAAGACCTAACCTCGATTTTGGCCTCCTTTTAAACTACTACCACCCTCCCTTTATCTCTAAAATCCTCGAAAGAATTGTTGCACAGCAGCTAAATGAACACTTAGTGTCTAACAATTTCTGTGAACCCTTTCAGTCCGGTTTCAGGGCAAACCACTCTACGGAGACAGCCATCACAAAAATGACTTATTGCTAACTATGGATGCTGATAGATCATCCATGTTGCTGCTACTTGATCTTAGCGCTGCTTTCGATACGTCGATCATAACATTCTATTAGCACGCAACATCTGCGGTTCCTCCCAAGGTTTCTCATTGTCCCACTGGGTTGAGTTTTTCTCACCTGGATGTGGGTTCAGATCTGAGGATGCTTTTGTGGTTTGTGAAGCCCTTTGAGGCACTTGTGATTAAGGGCTATATAAATACATTTTGATTGATTTTTTTGATTTGGGCACAATATGTTACGTCGGGGTCCCATGGCTTTGCAAAGGTCGTTTCCCCAAAATGCAGGTAAGAAGGATGATTTATTAAAATAACAGGGCAAAAATACAAAAACAGGAAAATGAGTGGACGGCACAAGAAGCTACGGCAAAGCTTAGCAATAAGACCAGCCAACAAGGGAGCAAGAAGCAAGTAATTCTAAATTCATATCCAAATCAACACTAGCGTAAATGTTGCGTGTTGGGAACAAGACTGCCAGCCAGAGTGTGGCGCGAGGCAGGAATAAATAGCTCTCTGATTAGTGACCAGGAGCAGGTGAGCATCCCGACCACTAATTAGAGGCAGGTGACAAAAATCAGCAATGATGGCAACTAAGAACACACACCAGGGTGCTGAAACAAAATTAACCCACAACTAAGGAAATATCAAACAAAACAAAACATGACCCGGGCAACCGATCATGACACAATAACCAATATTTGGGGCTGAGCTGGACAAGGATTTAAGTTATTTTTTAAATTTGATTAAGTTAGCACAAAAATACATCATGGGATTTCAAAAACACCTTTTTTTTAAATTTACCAAGGAAAGTCCCATTGAGATTATGAATGTCTTTTTCAAGGAAATCCTGCACATGAATACACAAATGTAGGTGCCAGTGGGAGCAAGGTGGGTGAAGTGTCTTACCCAAAACACAACGGCCATGATTAGGATAGCGGAAGCTGGGATTGAACCTGCAACCCACAACTTGATGGCATGGCCACTCTACCAATGAGCCACGCCGATCCCTTTACTACGTGTGTCCAAGAGGAGAATAAAAATGTTCATTTTATAATATGGGAAATCTCCTAAAATTGGTTAAAAAAATGGGATTTAATTTGCAAGCTAATCAATTATAAAGCAGTTTATGGATTTCATACATTGTGAGGTTTCCTTGTGAGGAACCCTGGAATATTAGTTGGATGGTTGGTTAAAGTTGATTTCTAACATGTATACAGTTTCAATATGATACATCACATATTTTCATTTCTCTTTACATGTCCAAAGAGAAGTAGGAAGAAGCAAAGCTTGTTTAATCCTTCTCCACTTTATAGCGATTAATAACATATATGTCCACTTCCCGTTCTCAATGCATAACACAATTTACATCAACAATTCCTCAATATGGCATGATTGATACGAAAAATATGATTTCTAAATAAGGCAAACATTTAGATAAAACAAATTCTGGGATCTTTCATGTACCTTATAGGTGAGACATTTTACCAAACTGGCTGACAATTTCTTCCTCAGTGTGACAGAAATGAGCTGCTGCCTGCTCTTCTTTACATATTATATAAATCTCCTATTTGTCAATTTACACAAAGTGTGGATTTTTTTTTCCAGATATATTTGCTGTCATTTTCATGTTCATCCATCTCTCGTGTAATTTGATTGAAACACAGAACATAAAAACTTGCCGCGCTCTTTAATGAGCCCATGCACACTGCGAGTGTTGTGAACGGAGGCTTAACACACAAAACTGGTGGAAGAAACACCAGGAAAGAAGGACAAAAAATGGAATTCTTGGCAAAAAATGGAAGTAACGTACTGTAGATCCACTGGTAGACTGAAAGCTTCGCCAGAGACTGCAGTACTGCAGACACTCCAACCTTCTCTCACTCGTGAACAAGACCCTGATATATCAAGACTCTCAAACTGGAGGGTACAATCCACTCTTTACGGACAGAGAGGTACGGCCTCAGATTTGGAGGCCATTACTGTTATCGTAGAAGCTTTACACTACAAACCCTCCTAGTAAACGCTGAAGTTTACAGCCTGATGGTAAATGGGTTTTACTTGTACAGCGCTTTTCTACCTTTAAGGTACTCAAAGCGCTTTGACACTATTTCCACATTCACACACACATTTACACACTGATGGCCATGCAAGGCCCTAACCACGACCCATCAGGAGCAAGGGTGAAGTGTCTTGCTCAAGGACACAACGGACATGACTAGGTTGGTAGAAGGTGGGGATCGAACCAGGAACCCTCAGGTTGCTGGCATGGCCACTCTCCCAACAGCGCCACGCCGTCCCCGTGATGAGGCCTTAATGACTACAACATTTGCAAATAACAAAGACAAGATGTAAGATGATGTCAGGGATGTTGTAAGGGCTATACAAATAAACTTTGATTGATTAATTGACTGATTGATTGACATTGAAACTATCTGGTCTGGACGCAAAATTTTACGTCACAAGATCGGAAAGAAATATACACAAAGATAAGTTAATATCACTTTACTTATATATACTAGACTAGTCTGTCTTTAAAATCATGAAATAGGAAGTCAGTCTGTAAATTCCATCATAGGTTTTGAATGTCATTTTGAGACGGCAGCCATGATGCTCGCTGCCGTCATTTGCGTAACATTTAATTCAGAAAAAAACTCCCTTATGGTCAGATAGTATCATAGTACAATGCGCAGTTAGAAATATTTTTCGTAGGTCATTGCAATGGTGTAATTTTTTAAAACATATTTTGCATTTGAAATTTTTTGCAATAAACTGGTGCGGCTCGTAGTTCGGAAAATGTAGTTTCAACTGGCTCCCATTTAAACAATTTGGATTTGGCCCTCAATCTTCCTGTATCCACATACTTACCCCCTGTGTTTGTAAACATTAACAAACACTACCAAAAACACTATTTTGCAACAATAAGAACAGGACAAAGATAAATATCGATCTAATCACTTTAGGAGCCTTTATGTACTGATACCATACTACCGTAGGTATTGATAGTATCGACATGTGGATCGATCATTCCTACTTTACATTGAAAGTTTAGCAGTTAGTTTCCTGTGTTGTCCTGCTCAGTGTGTGTGTAGCATGTTTAGCCATTCCTTTTCCTCTGGTCCTCCAGTGGTTTGGAAGAAATTTTGTTTATTTTCCGCCAGGGTGTTGAGGATTAGTAACTTAGAAGCGGCCTCTAGGCGACGCACTCATTGCAGCTTGCTCTCAAATTGGAGCCGGTGTTCTGGCAAGACACGCACCCTCCTGGAATTCATGCAACTCCTGCATGTGTGTAACCAGGAATATGGAAATGTATTTGTGTCTCCCTGATTGTGCATCCCTTTTCAGAAGAAACTTTGTTTATTTTTCGCCATGGTGGTGAAGATTAGTAGGGGTGATACAAAAAGATTGATTCACATCCGAATCGCAACTCTTATTCATCACGATTCTACAAAACCCAAAACCAGTGAAGTTGGCACGTTGTGTAAATCGTAAATTAAAAAACAGAATATAATGATTTGCAAATGTAATTGATTTGCATTTGAATAGACTGCAAAGACAATATACTTAACGTTGGAACTGGAAAACGTTGTTATTTTTTGCAAATATTAGCTCATTTGGAATTTGATGCCTGCAACATGTTTCAAAAAAGCTGGCACAAGTGGCAAAAAAGACTGAGGAAGTTGAGGAATGCTCATCAAACACTTATTTGGAACATCCCACAGGTTAACAGGCTGATTGGGAACAAGTGGGTGCCATGATTAGGTATAAAAGCAGCTTCCATAAAATGCTCAGTTATTCACAAACAAGGATAGGGCGAGGGTCACCACTTTGTGACAAATTGATTAAGAACAACATTTCTCAACCAGCTATTGCAAAGAATTTAGGGATTTTACCATCTACGGTCCGTAATATCATCAAAAAATTCAGAGAATCTAGAGAAATCACTGCACGGAAGCAGCAAGGCTGAAAACCAACATTGAATGCCCGTGACCTTGGATCCCTCAGGCGGTACTGCATCAAAAAGCGACATCAGTGTGTAAAGGATATCGCCACATGGGCTCAGGAACACTTCAGAAAACCACTGTCAGTAACTACAGTTTGTCGCTACATCTGCAAGTGCAAGTTAAAACTCTACCATGCAAAGCGAAAGCCATTTGTCAACAACACCCAGAAACGCCGCCGGCTTCACTGGGCCATAGCTCATCTAAGATAAACTGATGCAAAGTGTAAAAGTGTTCTGTGGTCTGACGAGTCCACATTTCAGATTGTTTTTGGAAACTGTGGATGTCGTGTCCTCCGGACCAATGAGGAAAAGAACCATCCGGATTGTTATAGGCGCAAAGTTGGAAAGCCAGCATCTGTGATGGTATGGGGGTGTATTAGTGCCCAAGACATGGGTAACTTACACATCTGTGAAGGCACCATTAATGCTGAAAGGTACATACAGGTTTTGGCGCAACATATGTTGCCATCCAAGCAACGTTATCATGCTTATTTCAGCAAGACAATGCCAAGCCAAGTGGTACAACAGCGTGGCTTCATAGTAAAAGAGTGCGGGTACTAGACTGGCCTGCTTGTAGTCTAGACCTGTCTCCCATTGAAAATGTGTGGCGCAATATGAAGCCTAAATACCACAACAGAGACCCCGGACTGTTGAACAACTTAAGCTGTACATCAAGCAAGAATGGGAAATAATTCCACCTGAAAAGCTTAAAAAATTGGTTTCCTTAGTTCTCAAACGTTTACTGAGTGTTGCTAAAAGGAAAGGCCATGTAACACAGTGGTAAAAATGCCCCTTTGCCAACTTTTTTGCAATGTGTTGCTGCCATTAAATTCAAAGTTAATGATTATTTGCAAAAAAAAATAATGTTTCTTAGTTCGAACATTAAATATATTGTCTTTGCAGTTTATTCAATTGAATATAAGTTGAAAAGGATTTGCAAATCATTGTATTCTGTATTTATTTACGAATTACACAACGTGCCAACTTCACTGGTTTTGGGTTTTGCAAATAGATTCATAATCTTGAAAATTGGATAAAAAATGATTTTTTTATTTTTTTTGTAAGAATCAATTATGAAAATGTATTTTTATGCCATATCCATGCAACCAGAAGGAGATTTTCTAAAGTATAACCTGTTTTAAAATGTTTTTATTATAATTACTATACCAAATAATACAACGCGAGAATCGCTTTGCATCACGAATCATGTTGAATTGAGAGTCAATTCTGAATCAAATCATCACCCAAAGAATCAAAATCGGATTGAATCATTAGGTGCCCCAAGATTCACACTCCTAAAGTTTAGTATCTTAGAAGTGGCCTCCAGACGACGCGTTCTTTGCAGCTTGCCCCCAAATTGGAGCAAATTGCCGGTGTTCTGGCAGGACACGCACCCTCTTGGCATTCAACCCAACTCTGTGTGTAACAAGGAATATAGAAATATATTGTGTCTCTCTGAGCGTGCATCTTTTTTAAAGAAATCTTTCACTAGAGTACAAGCTCTAGTTGTGTAAAGACTGGGACACAGGTGCTGTAAAGATCGGCTGGGCTCGACAGCATCGCCGATAAGTTAAAAATGGCAGATATCGGCCCCCGATCCGATCATGGTATCATCTCTACTAATAATGAGGCTCAATTACTGCAGGCAATGCACCCCAGGCTCCTCCTCTAGACCCTGTAGTTCCAAATATTCAAGAGACGTGTGTCAACCACGACAGTTGCACATTAACATATTGTATTGTTTTGTCAAGATCCTATAGCTATTTTTTTTTCCCCATCCAAGATTGATCTAAAAAAAAATGTTTTAATGACCCTTACAATCACTTCCTCTCACTGGTTAATATTTGGACAATAGTCTTGGTCTCATTTCATTGAGTTTTATTACAAACAAACAAATAATATTATGTAAATACTTTCATTGGCGACCGACATGTGGACATAACAAA